>NW_008692499.1:264-6996 GCF_000695815.1 Acanthisitta chloris
ACATCCCACGCGTGTCCTTCGCTTTTCCCATCCTTTTCCCGCAGCACGCGGCTCTCCTGCCCCTCCCGCTGCTTTTATTACAGCCATCACATTCCCACTGTTTTCATCAAGAAAAAAAAAAAACCAAGGAATGAGGATGGAAATCCCAATAAATGAAGATGGAAATTACCTCCCTAACCTCATCCCACCTCCTATTCCTGCCCTTTTCCACCCTGTTTTCTGTAAATCCTTCCCCTGTTTTCCCAGCTGGGAAAACACCTGCTGGAAAACTGCGATTCCAGGAGTTTTGGGAAGTGTATTCCAGGGGAATTTTAAGGAATAACGGTATTTTTCCCCCATTGTAGTAATTTTTCTTCTTTTTTTTTGCATATCGATTGTGTTGGAGTGCAAGTTGCTTAGGGAAAGGCCTTGGAATGGGTTTTATCCCTCTTTTTTTTTTTTTTTTTTTTTGCACCAATGGATTGGGTTTGAGTGGAAAAACAGGTGGCAAAGAGCAGATTTTTTCCTTAAAATTCCAAGGGAAAAACGCAAGGGATGTATTGTTAGGGTAAACAAATCCAGTATTTTATGGGATGTTTGAATAAGTGTTTGTTAAATGAGAAATGAAGGATTTTGGGAAGGGAGAGCTCAAATCCATGGGTGGATTTGGGGTGGAATGAGCTGATTTTGGGGCAGAATAAAATGGTTTTTGACATCATAAGGTGATCTCAGAGCACCTGCAGCAGGAAAAATCCCTTCCAAAGAGTGGGAAAATGTTTTAATTTGCAGCTTTGCACTAAAGCAATCCCCAAATTATTGGGAATTTTGAGCTGGAAACAATAATAAGGGAAAAAAAAAACCCCCAATTTTTTCCTATGTTTTGCTGGTTTATTGGGATTTTTCCTTCAGTTCTTCTCCTTCCAAATTCCTTTCTGGGTTAGTTTCACAGTGAATGAACTTTGTAAGAGGAGATTGGGATAAGCATGGAATTAGGGAGGTTTTTGGCAGTATATTTGTCTTTTTGTCTTGATTTTTGGGCCTCTTTGCAGGAAATCTTTGCAGAACAGACTGAAATTTTTATTACTCAGGTCCTGTAATTCTTCTTTATCCTTGTTTTTTCCTTGTTTTTCCCTGTTTTTCCATGTATTCTCATTTCTCACAGCATGAGCTGGATGAGGGTTGCATTTTTTTCCAGCTCATTGGTGATGTTGAAAGGGAAATTAAAAGGAAAACACTGGCAGTTTTCCAAGTTTTGGGGGATTTAGCTGGAATATTTCTGGGATATTTGCCTGGAAAAGCAGTTTCAAGGTGAAGTTGGGCATCAGCACCTTCAGGCAAAGCTTTTCCTATAAGATAATTCCTTTTTAGCAAGAGTTTGTTGAAAATTAATCACAAAATTGCCTTGAATTTGGAAATTTTATGGAATTTTTAACGGAAAAAACCTTTCTTTTGGCTTCTTATTCTGGGAAAACCAATTTGTTTAGATTTTTTGGGGGAAAGAAAATTCCTATTTTATTTTTTTTTTTTGGGAGAAACCCTATTTTTTTAGGAAGAAAACCTATTTTTCCTAGGGCTTCATTCCTATCACTTCCTCAGCTGCTCCTTATTGCCACTTCCACCAATCCCAATTGCATCCAAACACCTAATCTGGGGGAATTTTGAGGATCCAGGATAATTTCTCTGCCAACCTCTCCAGTTATTTCCTTGGAAAACTGGGAAATAAGCCACTTGGCCTTTAAACCCCTAGGAATACACAACACAGACCTAAGTGGGGATGGAAAGAACTTTCTTTTTTGCTGCTTTTGAAGTGATTTAAAAAGGTTTTTAGCTGGTTTTGAAGTGTAAAATTCTTTTTAGTTTTAAAGTTGTTTTAATTTCTAACTTATTTATGTTATTGGAAATGATTCTCATGATCTAGATACTAATATTATTATTGGGAAAGAATTTTTCCAGCTTAAATGATTTTAAATCACTTTTGTGTCTAAAATAAAGTTGATTTTAAAATTCTTTTCCAATTTAAATTTGGTTTTTCAATTTCATTCTGATTTCCCCTTTGCGTTTTCCTTTTCCCCCTTTGCGTTTTCCTTTTCCCCCTTTGCGTTTTCCTTTTCCCCCTTTGCGTTTTCCTTTTCCCCCTTTGCGTTTTCCTTTTCCCCCTTTGCGTTTTCCTTTTCCCCCTTTGCGTTTTCCTTTTCCCCCTTTGCGTTTTCCTTTTCCCCCTTTGCGTTTTCCTTTTCCCCCTTTGCGTTTTCCTTTTCCCCCTTTGCGTTTTCCTTTTCCCCCTTTGCGTTTTCCTTTTCCCCCTTTGCGTTTTCCTTTTCCCCCTTTGCGTTTTCCTTTTCCCCCTTTGCGTTTTCCTTTTCCCCCTTTGCGTTTTCCTTTTCCCCCTTTGCGTTTTCCTTTTCCCCCTTTGCGTTTTCCTTTTCCCCCTTTGCGTTTTCCTTTTCCCCCTTTGCGTTTTCCTTTTCCCCCTTTGCGTTTTCCTTTTCCCCCTTTGCGTTTTCCTTTTCCCCCTTTGCGTTTTCCTTTTCCCCCTTTGCGTTTTCCTTTTCCCCCTTTGCGTTTTCCTTTTCCCCCTTTGCGTTTTCCTTTTCCCCCTTTGCGTTTTCCTTTTCCCCCTTTGCGTTTTCCTTTTCCCCCTTTGCGTTTTCCTTTTCCCCCTTTGCGTTTTCCTTTTCCCCCTTTGCGTTTTCCTTTTCCCCCTTTGCGTTTTCCTTTTCCCCCTTTGCGTTTTCCTTTTCCCCCTTTGCGTTTTCCTTTTCCCCCTTTGCGTTTTCCTTTTCCCCCTTTGCGTTTTCCTTTTCCCCCTTTGCGTTTTCCTTTTCCCCCTTTGCGTTTTCCTTTTCCCCCTTTGCGTTTTCCTTTTCCCCCTTTGCGTTTTCCTTTTCCCCCTTTGCGTTTTCCTTTTCCCCCTTTGCGTTTCCCGTGTCATTTTTCCTTTCAATTTTCACTGAAATTTTTTCCTTTCATTTCCTCCTTTCCATTTTATTTTCCACTTTGCTTTAAATTCTGTTCCAATGATTATATGCAAGGCTTGGGATATAGGGAAGAAACAATCCCTCCTTTCCTCTGGAGACCAAACCTCTCTCCTACCATCCCAAAACCTGGAAATAATGCCAATTATTTCCATTTTTCCTCAAGGTGATGCTGGCAAATCATCCCTGAAGGCACATTGGGAGTCAGGACCCTTAACAGAAGGAATTCCTAGGGAAAAGTAGGAAACTTTTGGAAGCTAAAAACTAATTTGAATTCCCTCCCACCCCCATCCCTTATAAATAGCTCCAGAGTTATTTATGTGGAAGGATTGCCATGGTGGGATGTGGAGAGGAGGAGGAAGGATTTCATGGGGCAAATCCTGCTGGGATATGATCCCTTATTTCTCTCTCTTTTCCCAAGCCCCTGAATTTAAGCCCTGAGGGGTTAGGTGGGATGTGGCAGCCCTGGGAAGGGGCTGTTGGATCTGGAGCTCATTCCCAGCCCGACAGCTCTTCCCACCAGTTGGGACCTGTCGCTCTGTCACCACAGCTAAATATATCCCAGTGAATCCAGGAGCTGGAAGGGTTGGGATGAGCTCAGCAGCTGGTCCTGCTCTTCTGCCTTTATTTAGATCCAGTTTGGATTATTTTCCCTCTCCACCCTGGTTGGGAGGGAGACAGAGCTGGTGCCCTCAGGATGCTGCCTCCAGCCTGGGAGGCCCCAGCAGCTCCCTGGAATCCAGATTTCCAAGGATGATCTCACATCCCCACATCCTTCTTGGGTACCAGCACATTCCCACGTCCTTCAGGGATTATTCTCCATCCCCTTTACCCTCTCCTGCTATTATTCTCATGGATCTCCCTGGTAAGGTAGCTCATCCCCTCCACATTTTCCCCCTCCGTGTTTTCTTTTTCCCCCTCCGTATTTTTCCCCTCCCCACCCATCCCATGGGATGTATTTTGTTCCTGCAATATTCCTACCCTACTTTTTCCCCTGGAAAAATTAGGCAGAATCACCTTTTTGCATGGAATAAAACCCAATTAAGGATTGTTTGGGAGATTTGGTAGCCAGAAAAATATCCAACCCTGGGACAAAACAGGCTTTGGCATTGAAGCTTAGGTCAACTGACAAAGTGGGAAGTGACCTTCTCCCGCCCTATTGGTGGGATAAAATTGGGAATGAGCTGCAGTACATGGTCTTCCCACTCTCTTTGCTGCATGTGGAAGCTGTGGGATCGCTGGAAGGAGGAACCAAACCAGTAAGGAAACTGGTTTTGGGATGAATCCAGCAGCATCTCTCTCCTGGGGTTAATTTTTCTAAAGATTAATGATTCCTAACTTGCTTGGATTTATTTTTTTTTTTCTGGAGGCATCACGGCAGGAATGAGGATCATTCATTTCCCTGTGCTCCTCAGCTCCAGGGAAGCTTCCTGTTTATTGTGGATTTATGGCTTGGTTGGCCTCACATCTGTAAGGATAAATCCCAAAGCTTGTGGGAAGGGGAATCTCCTGCTCCCACACTGATGGGAAGCAGGTTGGGTGACCTGTGAGAGGTGACATTGGTGCTGTTCCAAGCACCAGGAAAGGCATTCCAGGAGGGAAAAGAAGTGTTCATGAGTTCTTCTCCCAAACAGATCCCAGTTCATGTGTTTATGGATGCAATGGGCTTGTTGGAAAAGTGGCTGGAAGAGGGTCAAGGAAGGGAAAAAGAGGTTTATCTGTGTGTTTTTTATGGCTGGAAAAGGGTCAGGTGGGATTTGGCTCTGTGCTTTGGTGGGATTGGATTGGGATTGGGTTGGAATTGCTGAGCACTTGGCATCTGTGTGGGGCTGCAGCAGCAACTTGGGCACAGGCTGTGCTTGTGAGTGGCTTATAGCTCATTTTCCAGGGGGAAATGCAACTCTGGGAGCTGATCCCAGACCTCAGTCCCTTCCTGCTCTGCTCTAGACCCACAAATGTGTATCTGTAGTCTGAGTGTTATTGTTAGTGTGAATGTATTTCTGTCTCTGCTCCAGACCCACAAATGTGTGTATCTGTAGTCTGACTGTTATTGTTAGTGTGAATGTATTTCTGTATCTCTGTGTGGCCCTGGAGCTCTTTGGAACCCAAACTGGGGCAACTGCAGCTCTGCGCCTCTTCTTCCTCCTCCTCTTCTTCTTATTCCTCCTCCTCTTCTTCTTCTTCCTCCTCCTCTCCTACTTCTTCCTCCTCCTCTCCTGCTTCTTCCTCCTCCTCTCCTGCTTCTTCCTCCTCCTCTCCTTCTTCTTCCTCCTCCTCTCCTTCTTCTTCCTCCTCCTCTCCTTCTTCTTCCTCCTCCTCTCCTTCTTCTTCCTCCTCCTCTCCTTCTTCTTCCTCCTCCTCTCCTTCTTCTTCCTCCTCCTCTCCTTCTTCTTCCTCCTCCTCTCCTTCTTCTTCCTCCTCCTCTCCTTCTTCTTCCTCCTCCTCTCCTTCTTCTTCCTCCTACTTCTCTTTTCTTCTTCTTCTTCATTTTCTATCTAGATTTGGGCCTGGAGCTCTCTGACCCACCTGAGGCAGTTGCACCCACCCTGTGCTGCAGCTCCAGGGGCTTTTGCTGCAGGGGGAATAAATAGATCCTAAATAAATAGATCCTAAATAGATAGAACCTAAATAAATAGAACCTAAATAAATAGCTCGTTTATTTTGGGATCCTCGTGGATCTCTCCATCCCCTCTATCCCCTCCCAGGAGCAATGAGGGGCCAAGTGAGGGAGAAATTATCTCCAGGGCATCACAGCTCCTTGGAGTAGGGTGGTAGAATCCATCAGGCACCACCTGGTGCTTCCAGCAGGCCTAAATTCCTAACTTTTAGCCCCATTTTGCTCTTTCCAACCTCTCAGGTGACATTTGTCTCCTCTGCATTGTCCCTAGGGCATGGAGGTCTTTGCTCTGACCTTCCTCTTCCTCTTGGTGACCTTTCAGGGCAGCTCTGGTTACCAGAGCGGATGAGCCATCGATCGTAAGGAGGATCCTTGGCGCTTCCCACCCTCCCAGCCCTTCCAGCCTGATGCTCAGAGCAGGATTTGCCATTCATGGGATACATTTTCCATGCAAACGAGGACCTGGGAGCAGTTTGCTGCTTCCCTGCAAGGTTTTGCAGCAGTCAGAGCTGGATCTGTCACACTTGGGGTCTCCCCATGCTGTCTCCTCTCCCAGGAATGGATTTGGGGAGGTGATGTCCTTTCTTAACCCATTTTTCCTTCTTTCCCACAGGAAAGCCTTGGGGAAGGGCCCAGGCAGAGCAGCTGGACCCCCCACGCCATGGCTTCGTCTGAGCTGCCCCCACACCCTGCAGTAGGTACTGTCAGCCCACTGGAGCTGGGATTTTGGGGAGGGGACACTATCCTTGGGCAGAAAGGGGGTGCATCATCCAGGGACATCCTATATATCCCAGCTGGAGCCTCTTGGAATCATGAAAGCACCAAGGGTTGTTGCATCTTGTGGTTTTGGGGGTGATGCTATTTCCTCCATCGCCTTCTCTGGAGCTGTTTTTTGGGAGGGGGACACCCATCCTTGGGCAGAAAGAGGGGGAGACCTGGGAGTATCCTATGTATCCCAATTGGAGTCTCCTAGAATCATGAAAACAGAAAGGGATGTTGCATCTTGCAGTTTTTGGGGCGTGATGCTCTTTCCTCCTCCTTGTTCCTCCTTTTTCTCCTTCTTTTTCTCCCTCTTTTTCCTCCTCCTTTCCCCTGCTTCCTCCTCCTTTCCCCTCCTCTTCCTCCTCCTTGCCTCTCCTCCTTTTGCCCTCTTCCTCCTCC
>NW_008692500.1:0-13259 GCF_000695815.1 Acanthisitta chloris
CGATTTTCCTAGCGCCTCGTAACTCACCTCCCTCCGAGCTGCGGGAGCAGAGCTGAGCTGAGTCGAGATGTGCCAAGCCAAGATGAGCTGCACTGAGCTCTTCCTGGCTCGCACACGGCTGTTCACACTCCTTGTCCCACACAGTGCTCCCCAAAACCCACCCTGGGGGCTATGCCTGAAGGGGGGTGCAGGACAGGAGGGGAAGGGGTTCATCGGTGACCCTTCACTTATCAGGTACCCAAGCTGACCTAGAGCCCCATGTGCTTACCCCATCATGCCTGAACGTGTCAGCCCTGTGCCAGGAGCCATGCCCTACAGCAGCCTGATGACCTCCCGACCACGGCTCCACTGGCCACCAGTGACAGCCCTGGTGACAGTTTGCCCACTCCTGGCATCACCAAGTGCAAACCAGCACATGGTGCCCCGCTCCTCCTCCTGGAGAGGGCACAGCGGGGCTTCCTGGGCACACAGGATCCCTCTGAGGACCCTGGGGCAGATGCTGAGCCTCCTGCCTATCCCACATGCCAGCTGGCTGCAGGGGTTCTTCCCATCTGGAGAGCTCCAGGTCTGCATTATTTGGGAGGGACAAATGGGTTGGAGACTGACGAGCAATAGCAAACTCATTGCACTGGGGAGGGTCACCCACAGTGCCACAGTGGATGTACCCATCAGTGTCCTGGGGTGTCCAACTGTGCCCAGGGATAGCACATTGGGTTACTCTCCTCTGTGCCCTTGGATTCCTCCCTCCTGCTCCCCCTATCTCCCCCAGCCCCCCTGAACACCTCTCTTCATTGCTCGCATCCGGCACTGTTGTGTTTCATTTCCAAAGGGTTAATGATCAGACAACAAAGGAGCCGTTTCAGACCCCTTTGGCTTCACTGTAGGAAACCAGGAGTAATAACAGAGGAAACCAGGAGTAATAATGGTTGGGATCACTTTAGTTTTGTTTTTTTCTAATTATGAAATAAATTGGAAAATTACACATAAAATGCAGTTTTGCAGCAGCTGGCTCAGGTGAAATTTCCGTAAACAACCAAACCTGCAGCATGGCCCCATCAGGAGTCTGCATGGGCTAAGGGGACCCTGTGGGCATGGCACTGCCATCCCAGCACAGGAAAATAAGGATATGAGAATGGCATTGGAGGTATTAGAGTGTCACCAAATCCTGGCTGCAGGTGGCTGCACTGGTGTGGATGGTTGTGACCTGGAGGACACGGGTGCCTGACTGGGCTGGCACCCAGCAGGGCTTGTGGCAGCTCCTCACCCCGTGGCAGGGTCAGTCCTGTTCCCTGGGAACTGACCAGGAATTTCATTGTCTGGACCTGGAAGGCAAGTGCTGGACATGGGCCAGGGAAGGACCTCATTCGTGGTCACGCTCTCCAGCTGCTGGCATGGGCAAGTGGATGTCAGCAGGAGCCCTGCCAGGGTGACCCATCGCAGGAGGACACGCTAATTAGACAGCTCTCATTAGCTCTGGGTCCTCAGGGTGGCACATGGCCATTGCTCAGACCATCCTGGGCTGTGCAGGATCGTGGGGTATTCCATATCTCTGCTGGTGGGTGCCAGGTGTCCCTGAGGGAGCACAGAAATCCTCTCATTTCCCTTAATTTGGCTATTTATGGGAAATCCAAACAGCAGTGGGAAGGGACCTGTTAATCAGGCACCTGGTACCCCCCTGTTGTGCTGGGAGGTGTTTTGGGGGCTGCAGAGGGGAGCCCAGCTGATGATGCCAGGGCAGCACCTGCAGTGACTCAGGAGTGACACTAGGGAGAAGCGAGGCTGAGCCTCGGGTGTCGCTGGCAGCTCCCGGCTCCTCACGCAGCCCCACTCCACGCCAGCGCAGAGGGAATGAAATGTTCCTCCTCCGTCTTCCAAAGCAGAAGGGAGAAAGTGTCCAGAAAGATAATTTGGAAAGTTTGTTTGACACTTGAGCACGCTTTCATCTTCAGAAAAATCTTGGTGACCTTCCAAGGCTGCACCGCCTCCTTCCCAGCACGGCCAGCGCCCCGGGGCACACACCCGTGGCACCATCCCAGCGGCTGCTTTTGGGATGCTCTGGAGGGGACAGCGTGGTCCTGCCAAGCCCACAGGTCAGCAGGGATGCTGGCACAGGGGTGGTTGCACAGGGATGCAGGCACAGGGCTGTTGGCACAGAGATGCAGACACGGGAATGCAGACGCAGGTTTGCAGCACAGGGATGTTGGCATAGGGATGCAGGTACAGGGATGTGGACACGGATGCAGTCACAGGGATGCTGGCATAGGGATGCTGGCACTGGCATGCTGGCACAGGGATGCTTCTGGCCAAGGCAATAAAGTGAAAATGAAACATCTGGAGCTGGCTGGCATCAGATGGAGACAGGAAGGGGCAGGGGAATGAAGCAGCCCCTGGATGATGGCAGGTTTTTCTCCACAGGTGCCATGAGCTCCCAGCAGCCATGAGGGCTGGGAGGGATCCTCTCCAGCGCAGGGGCCCCGGTGCATCCCAGGCAATGAATGTGGGTTTGATCAGGGGAGGGTTTGAGCGGATGGTAGTGGATAAGGAAGAAAAATACTTGGCATTCCTCTCCCATCATAACAAGCCCAGATGCTTGGACGGTGGCAGCCCACTTCCCACAGGAATGGAAAGTCACAGCAGCTCGGCAGAGGCCCTTTCCCTGCGCTTATGAAATGCCGACTCCACCTCACACTGCACCGCAGCCCTCGCTGGCATCCCGTGACACAGCTGCCTCCGACACCTGGGTCTCTGGCCGTGGCACTGCTCATGACCCCAGTCCAGGGCAGACAGGGAAACCTGCTGGGAAGGGCCAAGTGGAAGATTTACCACTGGTGCCAGAGCCTGATGTGACTGGTGCTCCTTCCCACATGCTGACATGTTGGGAATACCTGGAGCAGCACAGCCCTGCAAGGGAGGAGAGCTCTGGTGAGGCCAGTGCCATGGGAAGGTCTAATGGGAAGCAGCTCCTGCCTGGCCAAAGCTGGTGGGAGCAGCTCCAGCCTCCCAACGGAGCTGGAGGTCCCTGCCGGCACAGAGCTGGTGAGGTCCCTCGGTGCCATTGACTTTCCCAGACAAGAAGAAAGGTGTGACGTTTTGCCTTGATGTTTAAGGTTGGTCTTAAATCCAATCCTTCATCACGGAGTAAGCTCAGGAGCTCTGGCTCTTCTCCCACCAGCACGGCTCCTCCAGCTCGCTCCGTCCCTGACTGACGGCATGGCTGTGCAGCCTCTGAGCATTCTGTCTGCCAAAACAGGAGCAAAGCTCAGAGAGGGAATTGGCGTCAAGTGGCGCCGAAGGCCAAGGGTCAGCAAGAGGAGAGGGAGCCGGGAGGAAAGGGAAGGCAAGCAGTGAGGTGGGAGGGAAGGTTTGGTGTCGAAACTGAATTCCTGGTCCGTGTCAGCAGAGCAGATTTCCACTGTTTATTTTATCTCTTTAGTTGAGCCCCTTTGAGGCAGAATATATTAAGTGGTCTGACTTTATATAATGGAAATAATTGAAACAATACTCCTGCTTCCAGCCGCAACGTGCCGTGATTTCAGCCAAGAGTGGCCAGCCTCCTCGAGGTGGTGGGGACAGCCTGCCGCTGGCGCTTGTTCACTGGTTATTGTTGACACATGTCAGCGTCGCCTTCCAATTTCTGTACAGCTGGCAGAGTGGGGAGGACACCCGGCCGCTGGCGTGGGACAGGCTCGGTGCTGGCCAGCACCGACGGGCACTGGGAAGGGCATCACCCCAGTGCTGGGTTCCTCTGCAGTCATGGGACAGCTGGTCATGGCTGAGATGGGATTTCTCAAGGAGAGATGGTGTTTGGGCAGTGCTTGCAGGTAGCTGCGAGATGAGGATGGTGGAATGGGGAGAACCTTGGGAGGAGGGTGGATGTGCTTGCTTGCTGCATGAACCATTGCGCTTACACCTTGGTATTCACAGGAGAAGGTGAAAGAAGATGGACATGAAAGTTGAGGCTTGTTGAAGGTTTTATCCAACTCATCGCCAGCAGCAGGTGGCATTGGGGCAGGGAAAGCTGCCCAGCCCCAGCATCCCTGTGGAAAATGGCTCACAGTGAGCATCATCCTCACAGCCAACATCAATTTCCATCACACACGAGTCACTGAAACTCTGTCACTGAAAATCTGTCACCACTCCTTGTGCAGAGCTGGATGGATGAAATAAGAGCAAACATGACGGTGAGGAGACCTCCACGTTGAGCCAGACCATAAACCCATAAACTTATTCCCATCCAACAGCACTGCAGGGTTCCTGGGAAAAGTCAGCAGGAGGTGAGGCTAAGAGCAAAAGGTGGGAGGTCTTAGGAATTAAGACATGGTGTAAAAACTGCTCCAGTATCTCTTCCTGACATTGCAGTCATTCCCTCAGGCTGTGTGCATCAGGGGCTCAGGAGAGGGTTCTCCAAGGAAAGGCAGGAGATGGGATGCAGTGCAGGGCAGAGAACCTGGTGTTTCAGGCAGCTGGACCAGCTTTGGGACAGCCTGAAAACCTGGAATTGCAGGATTTCTGCAGATATTTGCCATCAGGAAGCTGAAATTCCCCAGGGAATCAGGTGCTGCTGCTGTTCCCACTGTACCCCTCAGCCTGGGCACAGCTGGCAGTGCCCTCCCAGCAAAGCCAAAACACTGGTGATCACGGAGCATCCTCCTCTGCACCAGACATGGCTATCGGCTGCCTCTGCCTTCCCTGCAATGAAAATCATGTGTTACTGGAAGGGAGCGAGGCAGTGGTATTTTAGTAGCTGGCCCTCTTCTATTCTCCTAAGAGCCATTTATGCCAAATTCCAATAGATTTTTTTTGACTATTTGGTCTATTTAAGGAAAGTATTGAGAAAGACAGATGGAAGCATCAGTCAGATGGATGTTCCTGGCTCCACGTGAGACAGCACTCAGAAGTCCCATCCTTTTTCAGATGATTTTAATGTGACTACGTGGTTCCCTGTTGCACATCATTCCCCAGGAGGGTAAATCCTCTGACTCCAGTGGATGACTCTCACCAGAAGGAATTGAGCAGAAGACAAAGGCTTTGGGCAGGATCCTGGTTGGGGATGAGGAAATTCCCCCCCGGCAGCTGCAGAGCCCGTGGCCAGCCCTGCCCATGCTCCACTGCAGCTACAGCTCCTATTGCACATGCTGCTGGTAAGGACATGTGGTGACAGGCTGAGGTGCCCCTGGGCAGTGAAGGGCCAGCGAGGTACCCACCTAGGTGCCCTCAGGGAAGGAAAACTTGGGGCTGCACCTGCATCCCAGCATATGCCAGGGCTGAGAGCCTGATGTCAGTGCTGGCATCACCCAGCTGGGACTCAGCTTCTGAAGGCTGTGACAGTGTCTGTTTCACAGTTTACTTTTAAGCCATTTTGCTGAAAATCCAACCCCAGTGTGTCAGCTCTGGGTACTGCCCTGGTTCCTTTGGCTGAAGCTGAACCTGGACCTTTGCAGTGTCCTGACCCTTGTGGAACCTGGCAGCAGGATGCGATAGTTCCATGACCAAAGCCAGAGGCTCCTTGGCTCCTGCCTGCCCTGGCCAAAGTGCAGGGATGTGCTCATGCTTTGGACACCAAGCCAGGAGGAAACAGCGTGTCTGCGGGTTTGTCCTTTGATGGACTCTGCTGTGTTGGCACAGGGATGGGAAACACCCGTTTTAGGTTCATGGTCAATGGGAACCAGGACTTTGGGTCTCCCATGGGGACACAGGTCATTCCTCACCCTCCCAGCCTCAGGCTCCATCCTCACCCCACTGACATTCCCAGCTCCCAGCTCTGTCCCCATGTCTGTTGGGCACTGGCTCCCATCCCTCCCCTCCAGCACAGCCTGAGGACGTGGCACAGCAGGGTCAGCCTGGACCATGGTCATCAGCCCTGCCACAGCTGCCAGCACCCCAGGGCCCACAGCCATGTGCCATGGTGACTTATAAAGGCTGTTTTTTTTAGAATTAATAACAGGAGGAATACAAACTTTAATATTTTTGAAGTGAAAATAGAGTGATAATTGTATTTAGCCGACATTCAGGAAAATTATTACCACCTGGCAGCCCCATTTGTGGCTGACGTCAAAGAGCACCATAAACCACCATCAGTTTGGAGAACACCAGAAAAAAAAAAGAAAGGAAAGAGCAGAAATTGTGATCTTTGTATTAAGAAAAAAACCCAGGATCAGGAGCATCCTGAGATGCTGGACAGAGCTGATCCCTGAGGGTCTTTGCCATCAGTTTGATTAACACACAGGGGTGCCAGGGGATATTGTCCTCACAGGTCATAGGAAAAACCATGGAGAAAAATGTTCCCTTCTCCTTTTTCTTTTTTTTCAGCCTTTTATATCCTGTTTATGCCACTAACAAATTAAATTTTCAGGAGCTGGAATAAAGACAAAATCTGAGCTGTTTAAAATGGGTTTGGGGCAGCTCCCACTTGAAGTACACAGAGGAGGTTCATCACCCCAAAAAGCATCAAATCACAGGAGTGGGAGGAAAAGTGGGTCAGGGTGGGTGAGTGGAGCTGAAGCAGTGCCAGGGAGGGTGCCAGTGGGGTGCCCCAAGCCCCACATCTGCTTCTGAGCATCTATGCTGCTGTATCTGGAGGAGAGATGCGGGGTCATGGTCCCTGGCTGGTCCACAGTGCCAAGGCCAGGCACAGAGCTGTGGCGGCAAGCTCTGGCTCATGGAAAGAATTCTTCACTTGGGAATTTGAGCAAAAAAGATTAAATGAAGTAAAAAATGCATGCTGCACTGTGAAAGCCGAAAGAGTACAATTCCAAATATCCCCATCCTCCTCCGCGCCCTGCACGCACTCCAGGCGCTCCCAGCTGCCACTTCTCCTCCCCATGGCGTCTTGGGGGTTCATAGATCCTCACCATGGGAGAGAGCTCTGTCTCAGCTCAGAGGTGACTACAGCAGGGGTGAACATTGTGACCTGGTGCTCTCATCTCTCTCCATCCATCCCTGCTCTACCATGCCTGTCTGGGAGGCTCCCAACAGCACCAACCCAGCCACTCATTGCAGTAGTGAAGATCCAGCACTTTCCTGCAGGCATAAAGTCCCTCCTGCTGAGCTCCCAGGCCTGGCCTGGGGGTGCTCTGAGGTGTAGAGGGTGATCTCAGACCCAAGGGAACTGGTGGTGCTCAGAGGTCCTTTGGGGATGGGGATTAAACACACATCAACTCTTTGCAAGAGGAAGGATGTTCCTGTGCTGGGCCATATCAATGGTATTGCAATGGAAGTGTGATGTGTGGCATGACCTCCCTGGCTGCAAAATGCCACCTCCCATAGGAGAAGAGGATAACTAAAGGCTACTCATGTTTTCTGCTGTTTAATGATGCTTGTTTGCTAATTTGAGCCCTCCTGGAAGACCACACAGCAATCCCTGTGCTCCCAGCCTCTCCTGGCCAGCCTGAGAGGAGTGGGGCCAGCAATGGCTCCATCAGCCAAACCCACTCCGACTCCAGTGCTCCTGGTCTCAGTGAAGCCATGGGGATGTCCATCTGTCCCCACATGGGAATGAGCCCCAGCTCTGCTGACAATGGCAGAGCTGAGAATGCCTGGGTTTGCAGTAGGTTTGGGGTGGCCCAGTCCATGACCATCCCAATGGCATCACATTGAGTTCCAGCCTCAACCAAACAACTGGAGATCACTGAGACCACAAACAAACAGCATTTGATTAGATTATTTTTTTTACATATTTTTTCCTGAAAAAACAAAGAGAAGAGGATAACTCATATTTCCTGTTCATGTGAAAGGAATTTGCCAGCGCATGGCGGGGAGAGCGATGCTGGTGGCCTAGGGAAGCCACCACCTCAATCTTCCAGTGGCAAAAGGTCCAGGAGGTGGGTGGCAGGGAGGCTCCACACCCACACACCTGCAAAGGGGCACAGTCAGAACACTGAGCCCTTGACAAGGCTGCAGCTCCCTAAATCTGGGTGTTGGGAAGTGGTAGGATGGCATGGCCAGGCCAGGGCTCGAGTCCCAGCACTGCCAGGGTCTGAATGCCTCGGCAAAGAGGCAACAGCTCCCAGCCAAGGATTTGGGAAGGAATTTCAGAAAGTTCTTGGTGTGGCCTCTCTTTTCCTAGAACAGATCAAGAGCTGGGCTCTGCTTGGCAATCCTCTCCATTCGTTTGGCCAAGTTCCCTGGTGGGGTCAGAGGAGCAGAGCAGAGCTGAGCTGAGGAGGCCTCAGCACCCTGAGGCTGGGCAGAGGGTCTGCATGGGCAGAGGATGTGGTGGGCAGAGGGACTGTCAGGTCAGGACTTGCACCCCTGCATCCCCACATCCCTGCATTCCCACATCCCTTCATCTCTGCATCCCTGCATCCCTGAATCCCCACATCCCTGCATCCCTGCCTCCCTGTAGCTCTGGAAGGCTGTGCTGTTCCCAGCTTATTCAAACACCCTGTCATTCTTCCCACATGGTCAGTGCTGCTGGTTCTTCAGCACAATCTACTGCACTGAACAGCTCTTTAGCTGTGACATCTCGCTCTTGGCTGAAGTTACACATTCACTGAATTCTTCCTTTTTCTTGTTATTAATGGAGATATCTTGTCACATAATTATTTTCCAGATGAGCAACTCCTTCACTCCCGTAAAGCTGGGAGGAGTCCAGTGGCTCCCTCCCCACCACTACACTGTGCCGAGGGGCACCAGCCACCCTGCTGACCCCTGTGTGGCTGCAGTGAGTGGTGGACTCCCCTTTGCCCTGGCACTGCAAAGGGGACCCCTTGCCCCCAGTCCCTCAAGACCAGGGATGCTGCTACCTTGGGTTTGAGGTTTCCCAGTCCATGGAAGTGTTCAAGGCCAGGTTGAATAGGGCTAGGAGCAACCTGGTCTAGCGGAAGGTGTCCCTGCCCATGGCAGGCAAGTTGAAACTGGGTGATTCTCAAGGTCTCCAGCCTCCTCCCCAGTGCTGCTGAGCTCCTGGAGTCCCCCTAAAACACTGGGGGGTCTCACCCAGACTTTTGTCAGGCCCCCCTCCAGGCACCCCTTGGGCAGGCTGTGGAGGGGAAACCATGTCACAGAGAGCCAGGATGCAGCGTGCCAGGCATTCCTTGCCAGGCAGTAACATGGACCAGGATGCAAAAGTCCCTGCGGAACCAGCAGCAGGATGCTGGGACCATCCCAGTCCCCATCAGGTCCTCCTGCTGGTCCTGGGGACAAGGGCAGCTGTGGGCAGAGGGAGCAGCAGTGTCAATACACGGCTAGTTCCCAATTTGCACCAGGCTGGAACAATGATGATGACAGTGGTAGAAGCAGAGATGAAAAATGTGTCTGTGATTTGAAGGAGCTGGAAACACCCAGCGCAGGGGAAGGAGGGCGGGAAGGAGGCTCCGGGCTGACCATCACCTCAGCAGCAAAAGGGGTCCCTAAGCCTCCAAGCTGTGAAGTCCTTCATCATGGGCAGCTTGGCTTTCCACAGTCACAGCTCAGGAATAATTGGGAAGATTATCATGTTGGGAATAGCTTGCAGGGGAGGATGGTTTCAGAGCCTGGCCGTGGGCTTTCCTGTCTGCTCCAAACAATTGTGAGGGGTTGGGAAGGCAGGCAGGGGGTCAGTGGAGCCCCATGGCCTCATTTGAGGGATCCCTGCCCCACCCCAGCACCGGGAGCAGAGGAAAGGGAAAGGCTGAGTGGTGGGAATAACCACAGTGACACAGGCCTCAACAAATGGCAGGTCCCCCTCTGGCACCAGCCTCAGGGCAGTGACCACATCTCTCCCAGCCCTGGTTTTCCAGCCAGGACTAAGTGGGAGCAGAGGGTGCATTGATGCCAGACCATCTCCGGCGCCTGCCATGACAGAGGCGGCAGGGGCTGAGTGGCTGATCGCAGTGCCAGTCCGCAACTCATCCCTTTCTCGGGTTCTTCTCCTCTCCTTCCTGGAATTTTGCCCTCCTTTTTTTTTTTTGATTTTATTTAAGATTTTTCATAGCCTTTTAAACACTGTAAAAATTTAATACAAAGGAAATTAAAAAACCCAGAGGAACTATTCTCAAAATAATTTCACAATCCACACATATCCCTCAGCAAATTGAATTTGTAGGAAATAAAGAACAAAATATGACAATAAAGGGCTTCTAAACAAATCCTAATGCATCACATATGGAAGTGCAGATGCCAGCCTGTGTGCAGGCACCCGATGGAGGTGGGTGGCATAGGGGCTGGGGGGGCACAGCTCCACCACCCCCAGCACTGCCAGGAGTTAGCTTGCAGGGGCCAGGTGGGTTTTGTTGCATCAAACATCATGTCATGAACCATGGATGAGTGAGTGCATCTTCCTCATGTCTCAGCAGCTTCAGCTCCAGCAGTGATGCTGACAGCATGTCCTGCTTCATCAGCCTGGATCCTGACAAATTTGGGGCAGTTTCCTACCAGTTAATGAAGAAAACTTCAAAGGATGTGGTTCAGCCCTGCCAGGGTCCCACTGGGTGAGCTGGGGACACTCTGCCTCACTGTGATGCCCAGGGCATGACTTTCACGGGCCACCCAGCACCCTGAGGTCCTGGTGAAAGGGGGACATAGGTGCTTACTGCACCCCCATCCTCGCACCCCCATCCCATGTGCACCCGACACTGTCCACCCCTACAAAAGCATCTCCTTCCCCATATGTTCTTTGTCCAGCTGTGGCCCCTTGTTTTTTTCCCCCTTCTATTAATAAACCTGGCACCTGGAGAGGAATTTTCCCTGTAAACACACAGCCTCACACTTTAGTGACTTTTGTTCTGTGTTTTAATTAACGAACTGGAAAAAATGTCAATTGTTACCCACCACGGGCACGTGTCCCCCGCAGGCTGCCAGAGACGTGTCCTCCCTGCTCTGCCCCATGCTGTGGTCACAGGGCAGATACACCCTGACCCTTTTCCAGGGAGGAAATAGGGGATATTTAGGGGTTTGCACCCAAATTGCTGTTGCACTGCTCCACCCACACACAGCACTGCTCCAGAGGGATCTGTGTGCTCCCCCTTGCCCAGATCCCCCATTCCAGAGGACCAATTCTGCTGGTCCACCATGGTGCAGCCCAGCCTATCAGGACTGCGCCCCTTTCTCCCCCTCACTATCCCCATCCCATTGGGCCTGTTTGTTCACCACCAGAACATTGCTTCATCCCAGGCAGTGCGTGCCTGGGATGGGGAGAAACACTGGGGAGATGCAAAAGACGTCCAAAAGTTAATGTACTGTCTGCAGCAGCACTAGGGCTGCAGCCTGGGGGAAGCAACTGTCATGTGGCATGGAAGGAACTGTAAAGGAAAGGGTCTTGTGAGGATAGCAGGAGCTGCATGGCAGGAGCAGGCTGTGCTCCACAGGCTTCCTGCAGCTCAAGGAAAAGCTTGGGATGGGACTGGTTCTTCCCCCATATGCAATGCCACCTCCTCCCCATCTCTGTGGAGGGAAGGTGTTACCAGCTCTGGGATGCTGCAGTGGGGTTCCTGCATCAGTGCACCCCTACCTTTGGTGCTCTCTGCAGCTGCCATGACCTCAGGCATCCCCCTGTGTACCCGGAGCAGGGAGCAGCGCTGCATCCCAGGTTTGCTGCCAGGCCTCAGGCAGTGACAGAGGCTGAGCCTGCATGGGCAGTGCAGACAGGCAGCCCATGGGCAGGGTGCTGCCCGTCTGGGTCTGGGACACCCCAGCAGCCAGCTGCTCCCTGCTTTGATGTGGAGTCCCTCAGGCTCTGCACAATGCAGACTGGGATGGGATGAAGAAAGGGTGATTGATTGTCTTGTTTTGTTCCTCCAAGGCTGTTCTGGACCGTTTGGATTTACAGCCAGGGTTCCCCAAGAGCAGGGAGGGTGGCAGTGTCCACCCAGGCTGCAGGGATGGGGCTGGTGGGGAGCAGGCTCTGGCTGGGGGCAGTGAATTGGGGGCCAGAGTTGCTACTGCCCTCTGGACTGCCAGCTCAGGTAGTTTTTACCTCAGTTTCCCCATCATCACTGTCCCCTTGGAAAGTGTTGGTGTCTCTGGATGAAACACATCCCCTGAAACTGCCCCATTACTCTCAGGTGTGCTGGATATCCCTAGAATTAAGGCAAGCAAAGGGACCACAGGAGCCCTGCCAAGGGTAAAGCACGTTAGGACTCAAGCATGTTGACCTCTGAAAAATGGAGTGTAGCTCCATCCAGTTGATGAGTCACAACTGTTTGTGCGATGCGCTCCCTGCGAGCAAGGCTTTCACCACAGAGCTAACAGGCTTTTCTGGGAAGCACTGGGGTTCTGGGCTTCCTAATTATTTTCAAACCCTACTGGCAGCCTCCCTCCGACAGGGATCATGCCTGCTCGAAGCACAGCTCTCGGGTGTGCTCGGAGTCCTAAGCACTAATTGACTTTAGCTCGGCCTCACCGCCGAGCGCCGGCTCTTGAGCCCTGGTCCCTCCTCCTGCCACTGCCAGAGAGCCTGCCTGCATGTGGTTTGAATTTCTTCCCCGGAGAAAAACCCCCTTTCTCCTGCCTCTGTGTCATCTTTCCCTGGAATTGAATTTGGGGGAAATGAAGAGCAGGCCAAATTTTCATGGAGTGACTACCTCCTCTCTCAAGGCAGTGATGGGAGAGAGGGGGGAAACCTGTTCCAGGAGCCCCCGTCCCACCTGACGTCCCTTGGCATGGTAATTTCAATTACAATCAGGGGGCTCCTTATGTGCCAGTAAGCCTGGAGGGTCGAGCAGATCGTGGAGGAGCTGTCCTGGCACTCCTGGCTCTCCCTGCACTGCTGGCTCTCCCTGCCCTGTAGCAGGGGGTCCCATCTTTCCCTCCCACTGTGTGCTAGGAAAGTGCTGCCTGCACAGAGCAGCACACGGATCCTCGTAGGAAACATGGCAGTGCCATCCAGCACTCGCTGCTTGCCCTGGGTGAGGTGATGCACAGGGTCTTTCCCAGTCCCTGGGAAAGGAGCAGCAGCAAACTGACCCCAAGGGAAGCAGCAGTCTTCAACACCTGAACATCAGCCAGGGATTATCCACGGTCCCTCTCTGCCTTTTTCTGCCGGGCCCTGGGTCATAGCCGGCACACAGAGCACGGCTCAGTGGTGAGCCAGCCGCCCCAGCCACGCCGGCTGCCATTCCCGGCACGGAGGGCTCGCGGGCTGCCAGCGGGGCGGGTGGTTGGGAAATCTGTTTCCTCTTCTGCTCGTTACAACACCACAGTGGGCTCATGCAACAGGAGCAGTGAGGCAGTGGGAAAGTATGAAGGTCAGGGGAGGCTGCGGTTAGTGTGACGGAGGTGACCCCGGCTGATGCATCCTTCTACCTGCTCTGAGCACCGCTGCCCTGCCGGGGCTGCTCCAG
>NW_008692500.1:13456-13660 GCF_000695815.1 Acanthisitta chloris
CCGCCTACCCCAGGACATCACCCCTGGCCATGCTCCAGTGGGGAGCAACTCTCCACGAGATGCACAGCCCCACAGATACTGTTCCTGGGTAAAAGAGCGAGGGAAATGACCAAGGGCAGCTTCCCTGGGCATGAATCCTCACAAACATGTGCTGGCAGCTCCGTGGGCTTCGCTCGGCTCTCATAGCATCGCTCCTGCTCCGGC
>NW_008692500.1:13697-15641 GCF_000695815.1 Acanthisitta chloris
CGGCCCCCGCCGTCCCGCCCCCCCGCCGTGACGCCCTCGCCTTGCAGCAGGACCGCGCCAGCTCCGCAATCCTCGGCACCTCGTTAGTGACTTGGCCGCTGATCCCAGCCGGGGCCGGGCTGCCCATACCTCCCACGCAGCTCGCAGGCCCCTAACTCACATTAGGAGGCTGCTTTCATGTGGCCAGTGGTTTTCATCATCAACAAGCCACAGAGAGAGCGAGGCACTGGAGCAGAGGAAGGAGCCAACAGGGAGTCAGGAGATGTGGGCCAGCATGGCACTGCGGGTGCTGAAATGGTGGCTTTGATGTAGTAGCAGTCAGGCCCAGGGCCACGGGCTCAGGTACAGCAGGGGTCTGGCTCCCAGGAGTGTCCCGTGGTGAAAGGATGCATGGAGGCATCCTGCTTTCCCCTCTGCCGTGGCCACCGAGGGGGTGCTTGAGCCAAAGGGGACTTGGCACCAAGAATTTCTTCTCATGTGCTGACTGGGGCAGCTGGCATGACGTGGTGAGGGAAAATAAATTGAGGATGGACATGGAGATGAGGCCACAGGAGGATGTGCTGAGGGTTGGATGGGAGCATGTGATGATGGGCGAGAGGGTGGAGAGCAGATGGTGGGTGAACAAGGATGGCAACAATTTGATGGGAAAGGGAAAGCTTGGGAAGCAGTCGGCAGAGCTTCTGTGCAATCCCACCAACAGCTCCCGAGGCAACCGATCCCAAACACCCACGAGCTCCTGCACCTGCAGCAGCTCCATAGGAAGGCTGGGACGTCTGTTAGCAGCATGGGGATACAGGATTCAGAAACTGGTTTCGAGAGGGACACCCACAATTTCAAACTCTGCCTCAGGAGAGGCATTCGAATGGAGCCACTGGTACCCACCTCACCCACCCCGGGCCGGGCTGTGCTGGGAAAGTGAAATGTGGATGTCATCAAAGTCTGCAACCGCAGCTGCTGCCGCCGGGAGCGAGCCGAGCCGTGGGGTGGGAACGCTGCTGCTGCTCTGAATCACATCTCAGCGATGGACAAGCTCCGGCTAAGGCATTTCCTGCTGTTCCCATCGCAGCCCCATTTGATGCCTCCCTCGTGGAGCTCCTGTGCTGAAATCCTGGCCCCGTGGAAAATCCACAGTAGCTTTCCTGACAAGCCTGGCTGTGTTCCGCGGAGACAGGAGTGGCAGTGTGGCAGGAGGTGCGGTGTCTCCCGGTGGTGATTCCCTCGGGAGCCGTGGGGCTGTGGTCGGTTGTTCAGCCTCAGTGACTTCTTGAGGGGGAAATGGAAAGAGCGAACAGTGCGAGTTAATTAATTGACGCATAATGAAGTCAAGATGAGCATCCCCAAGGAGCAGGAGCTCAGATTGGGAAAGCAGCAGATGATAGTGTTCCCCGGCATGGGGCTGTTTCATCCCGAGCCTCAACCTCCTGGCAGCCACACAGAGGACACTGGCTCTGGCCCAGGGGCAGGGAAAAAAAGCCCCTGAATGCCTTTCAGTGGCAACTTTAATAGAATTTAGCTGTTATAAACACTGTGGCCCAGAGAAAGGAGCTGTGGAAGGGATGAAATAAACCCCCAGATGACTGTTTGGTGCTTTGGTCTCT
Source organism: Acanthisitta chloris (assembly GCF_000695815.1). Taxonomy (NCBI): domain Eukaryota; kingdom Metazoa; phylum Chordata; class Aves; order Passeriformes; family Acanthisittidae; genus Acanthisitta; species Acanthisitta chloris. The sequence goes on from NW_008692500.1 coordinate 15,296, forward strand.
TTAGTGTCAGTGTGAAGACTTGCTATGGCAGCACATGCAGACCCTGCATGATCTCCAATGCTTTTCTGACTGACAAAGAAGAGCCAGGAGCAGGGAAGGAGGGTCAGGGTGACCCCAGCCTGCAGGCTACTAGATCATGCTGGGCAGAGGCCTCTCATAGGGTCATGGCATCCTTTAGGCTGGAAAAGCCCTCTAAGATTCTCGAGTCCAGCCATTCCTCCAGCATTAAACCACATCCCTGAGTGCCATATCTACATGTTTTAAATCCCTCTAGGAATGGTGACTCCACCACCGCCCTGGGCAGCCTTTTGGTGCATAAATCTTCTCTAATACCCAACGTAAACCT
>NW_008692500.1:15660-15911 GCF_000695815.1 Acanthisitta chloris
CGTTTCACCGTCCTGCCAGCTGGGAGAAGAGGTCAACCCCTACCTCCTCTCAGGGAGCTGGGGAGAGAGAGGAGGTCCCTCCTGAGCCTCCCGTTCTCCACGCTGTGCCTCCGCAGCTCCCCCAGCTCCGTTGTCTTCCTTGGGCACACTCCAGCCCCACGATGCCCTTCTCGTCGCCAGTGGCCCGTAACGGCCGCAGGACTGCCCTGCGCGGCGGACGAGAGCCCTCTAGTGAGGGCCAGCCCGGCCCG
>NW_008692501.1:0-357 GCF_000695815.1 Acanthisitta chloris
GGCAGCTTGCAGCTTTCTTGCCCCATCCGTAGAGGGAGACCCACGAGAAACCAGAGGACGAGAGTGCCTGGCAAGTCTGGGCCATGCCCATGTGGCACAGGCCCTGCATTATTCTTTCTGCTTTCCTGGCCTGCTCTAACCATTTAGAGCTGACTTTTCCAAAGCAGTGGGCACTGGGGTACCTCACTGCAGCTGATGATCAGTGGGAAGCGAGGGCTTCAGTCCTTTGGGGGCTCTTGAGAAGCCTCTTGAGAAAGAAGACCTTGGTGTTGGGGTTTTGCTCAACCAGTTGTGAGTTACTCTTCAGGCTCTCAGCAGTATCCCCAAGCCATGTGGCCACTGTGGTGGGATTTGTGC
>NW_008692501.1:694-1063 GCF_000695815.1 Acanthisitta chloris
ATGTCTCTCCCTGAACCTCCTGCCAATACTGATGTTCTAAAAGGTGTTTGAAAGGGTTGTCTTGGTGGGAGCTTGAGGAAGACCTGCTCAGTCACCTGTGCTGGGGCTGTCTGAGCCCAGAGGTTCTGCTGTAGAGGGAAAAAAGTTCTAGAAAAGTAGAGTGATCAGGGTACTGGTGAGGATGACTTGCCTAGAAATCCAAAAGGGCATCTGCGAACTCGGCTATGGCTACCTGGCTCCTGCAGTCAGAGCCAAGACCCCAGGAGTGGGCATTCCACCTTCCTTGGGTCTAGAGAGCTTCATAGTCTTCAGGCTAGTCAGCAGCCCAATGCATTGCATGTGCAACACAGGTGATTGTGAAGTCTGTAG
>NW_008692502.1:0-12332 GCF_000695815.1 Acanthisitta chloris
CGGCCCCGACCTGTGGCCGCGCTCCGGTGTGCCTCTCCCGCCCGCGGGTGGGCGCTCAGCTGTGCCCTCGGCGTGTCACGCCGCGGTCAGCCTCGGTGTGCGGAAACAGCAGTAAAAAAAGCATCTTTTGGTTCGTTTATTGTCCCTTCGGTGTGCTTTGCTTCGTTAAACGTCAAGAGTTTTTCAAAACCTAAAGGGCGCGCTCGCTGCAGCTTGTCTAGTTGTGAAGTGACTAGAGGAGGGTAAGTGTTGTGTTCCTTACTGCAAACGGTGTCTGTCTTGTGTCTCCGCATTGCTCCAAAAGTGCTTCAGCAGTGCAGTATGAGCGAGCACAACCCGAGCTGGGACTTGGAAAGCTGCTGCTGCTGGTGAGTTGGCTTTGTGACTGTGGTGGGTGCTCAGGAGTCACCGTGTGGGTCGTGCCTGGTGCTGTTCCTGGTGCTGCTTTCATGGCTTACCTGCCCTGTGCACTGGTGAATGCTCACCCAGACCCAGAAGTGCAGGCGTGACGGGAACGTGGCCAATGTCAGTATTGCTGGAGAGGTTTAGGTGCTGAGTTGGTGTTGAGGAGCTGCTCTTGCCCAGGTGCTCACCATGCTGGAGGTGCTATGGGAATCGTTCAAATCACTCTATCCCTCCTCGTTCTTTCCCGTCAGGAGGACATGGCTGCTCACGTGGGAGCGTCGCGAACGCCGCAGGAGGTGATGGAACACTACGTGAGCATGTACATCCACGGCAACCTGGGCAAAGCCTGCATCCCCGACACCATCCCCAACAGGGTGACAGACCACACCTGCCCCAGCGGGGGCCCCTTGTCCCCCAGCCTGACCACGCCGCTCCCTCCCCTGGACATCTCCGTGGCCGAGCAGCAGCAGCTCGGGTACATGCCCCTCCGCGACGACTACGAGATCGAGTATGACCAGGACGCGGAGACGCTCATCAGTGGCCTCTCGGTGAACTATGACGATGATGATGTGGAGATAGAGCTGAAAAGAGCTCACGTGGACATGTACGTGAGGAAGCTCAAGGAGAGGCAGCGGCGCAAGAACATCGCGCGAGATTATAACTTGGTCCCGGCCTTCCTGGGGAAAGATAAAAAGGACAAGGAGAAAGCTCCCAAACGGAAGATCACGAAAGAAGAGAAGGAGTTGAGGCTGAAATTGAGGCCTCTCTACCAGTTCATGTCTTGTAAGGAGTTTGAAGACTTCTTTGAGAACATGCACAAGGAGAGGATACTGCGAGCAAAGATCCGGGAGCTGCAGCGGTACCGGCGGAACGGGATCACCAAAATGGAGGAGTCGGCGGAGTACGAGGCAGCCAGGCACAAACGGGAGAAGAGGAAGGAGAACAAAAACATAGCCAGCTCCAAGAGAGGGAAGGAGGACGGTAAAGAAGGTGAATTTGCTGCCATTGAAAACCTGCCTGGCTTTGAGCTCTTATCGGACAGGGAAAAGGTGCTCTGCAGCTCTCTGAACTTGAGTCCTGCACGTTACGTGACTGTAAAAACTATCATCATTAAAGACCATCTCCAAAAAAGACAAGGAATTCCTTCAAAGAGTCGCCTTCCCAGTTACTTAGATAAGGTACTGAAGAAAAGGATTTTAAACTTTCTGACAGAAAGTGGTTGGATATCCAGGGATGCTTCATGAAACTCAGCTGATCTGAACAAACACAGCACAGGCCCATTACAGCCTCCAGGACTCCGTTATTTTTTCCTTCCCTCCCCAAAGGTAGAGATCATGTCACTTAAAAAAAAAGCAAATACATAAACCCCCACAGTAATCATGATCCATGGTGGTTTAAATAGACTTTTGCTGCGGATCATGGAAAACACTTAATTGTGAAACTTCTGCATTGGATTTCACTGCTTTTGATTGTTAGAACAGATTTTTCCATGTGAACTTACTCCAGTCCAGTAGTCCCAGAGTAGTTGCTTTAGTCTGTACTATTGGATACATGAGTATCAGTGTAATCCTTGGTTTTCTTTGAAGGTTGGAGATAGTTCCATTTGCTGGAAACTTTCTTCTCCCTTTGTTTTTTTGGGGTTTTTTTTTTTTTTTTGTTTTTTTTTTTTTTTTTGTTTTGTTTTTTTTTTTTTTTTTTGTTTTTTTTTTTTGCCATAATGCTGGCAGCAGGGTGAAGCTGACATGTGTCCTGAGCCTGGAAGCAGGGTGAGCTTCTGTGACTGCTGCTAAGCTTTTAGAACATTCTCCTTAATAACTACAGCCAAGGCACAGGGACAGCAGGATGAGAGTTCCTGTGAGATGCAGCAGGGATTAGCCATAGCAGAGAGTGGAAGGAAGGAGATATGGTAGGTGAGATGCCTTCAGGGACTTGTGCTGTGGAAGAGATTCTTGAAGAGCTTCATTCCCACCCAGCTGATCCAGGCACAGCTTTGACTTGAGCTTTTCCTGGAACAGACCTCTCTGGAGCTTTGATGTTACCTCATTAGTACTGTGGTTGCAGGAATACCCAGTGGTTGTGGTGCTGTGTTCCAGTGGTGAGGTCAGCACTAGGGCAAGGGCCAGGAATGGGGTTTGGGAAAACAGGCAGTGAGTTGTCTTCCAGGAGTCAGGAGCCTCAGGCAGCAAAATCACTGCTTTTTTTTTGCTGGGGGAGCTGCTTCTCCTCCTTTAGGAAATGTAACTGCTGAGCTCCATGGGCTGAGGAGCTGTAGCTGCCTCTTCCCAAGTTTGGTTGGGAAGGTCAGGGAAAGGGAGTGAGATTCCCAAGTGGAGTGTGATCACCAAGAGTGGTTTTTAAGGACAAAACTAAGGAGTGAAGCAGATTAGGTCAAAATGCAGCGCTAATTGTTCCTGAAGCACTGAGCTGCCAGCTGAGCCACTGCAGGGTTCTGACTGCAGGTCCCTTGGCATGTACCAGCTTAGACACGGTGAAGCTGAGATTACTGACATAGGAAAAAATGCACCTTGGGAGGGAACTCTGACAGCTGCAGCCTGGAGTGGTGTGTGATCCAGGTGCCAGCTGGGATGGGACACAGCAGGGAACAGAAATGCTGGATCTGCAGTACTGTTCTGGTAAAATCTACTGATTGAGGGAAAGATGTTGAAGGAGGACTAGAAAAGGATTTTTACACTCATTTCATCCTTAAATTCCCACGCTGGTATTTAACCAAACACTGGTGGGTGCCACATGGAAGATGGCACAGTGTTACTTGTGCCTAAGCCTCTCTGCTGGTCACCTCCAGAGCAGGAAGGTGTGACTGGAGACCAACTGGGAAGGTCTTTTGGACTGCAGGTGTGCCAAAACATGGGACCCAACTGGCTTCAAAGTGAGTGGAAGCACTGGAAATGCCACCTTGCTTTGATGCTTTGGGCTGCAGTCAGTGAGGATACCAGGTAATCTTAAAACAGTATTAATTCTGCAGTTTGGCAGAGGTATTCTGATCAGAACTGGGTTTCAGCTTTACCAAGACAGTGTTCCCAGTGAGCTTAGGATAAAAGGGGTACAATTACAAAGCCAGCATTTCTAAGGAAGGAAGAAACCAAAACTCTAGTGCCTTTTTCTTTTGAGCTTTTGATGTTATGTCCCGTAAAAAAAGGTAAGGGCTATGTCCTCTCGGATGTAATACTTTGTTTGGCTTATTTGTAAGTGGTTTGTTGAGGAATACTCAAGACAAAACTGTCTGTCCTTGGCAGCAGTGGAGCTAACTGCAGTGCTGAGTAGCTTTAAGAACCACTTCCACCCTGTATGCATGTACAAACAGCAAACAGGTTCATAAACCCTTGGTTATTTCTCTGTCCTACTCCCAAGGGGAGGAAGCTCAGTCTTTCTTTCCAGTATTCTAATTATGCAATTTGGTTCTTCCTGTAACTTGTTACCTAATTGCCGTAACATCATGTTCTGGAGCCTCAACTCTGCATGTAGCTGGGAGTTTAAGAGAATTTTTTTGTTGTTCATTCTTTTAGGTTTGGTTTTTTTTCCCTCCTCAAATCTGTGATTTTTACATTTCTACACTGTTCTGGCACATCCAAGTCTAACTGAAGCAATACCATAAAGCCCATCTGAACAATAACATAGGAAAAAATCTAGGCACCAATGAGTCATTTAAATGTTGAAGTGAGTTCTGCATTTACACTCTCTAGTTTCTTAATTCCTCCACCCCTCCAGAATGTTTCTTTGGTGCTAGTTGTAACTTATTGAACATCAAAATGAATGTAAAATAAAGTATTTTTAATGTATGAAATATGGCTATCAATATTTATTTTGTACTTGCAAGCAAATTCAAGGTGGTAAATGTTTGCTTTGGCAAATACTAGTCCCTTGGAAAGGGCTTCCCTAGAAGCAATGTCTCATTGTCAGCTATGCTTTTCATTTTAAAGGTGACTTGCACTAGAGGATGCTGCTGTTCCATATTTTCACATGGAACTGATTTAGTCCAAGCATTCCTTTGTTATGAGCTGCTGGTTTTCTGTTTGATTGTTTTTCAGTTGAGATACACTTATGTTAATCCAGCAACTTACTAGAGCTATGCTGCTTCTCTTCTGCGCTGAAGGGACTGAGAAAAAAAAACATGGTAAAGAGCTCTTCAGCTTGTATCTTGTGTTGATCTGGAAGTGCTTCCTGTACTGTACAAATAACCTAGCCTTCATGTTGCTAATGGCAAGGTGTTTTATATGCTTAATGCTCTTTTCTAATTAAAGATATTACTAATGATAGTATCTGTCTTAACAGCATTGATGTAAAGCCAATGGAAACGCAACACTCTGTAAGCTGTTCAAAATACTGATCTTCTGCTTCTGACAGAGGCAGCAATAAGTCTGTCCAGTGCCAGTGATGTGTTACAGGGAGCATTAATCTCCATGCTCTGTGCTACCCAGTGCAGAAGGGCTTGCTACAGAGCATTGTGGTTACAGCCCCTCCTGCCCCAGCAAGCATTAAGAAGAGTATTTGTAAGCTTGCCCAAGTCTGACCATGAACTGCCTTGTAAATCACACAAGCTAAGCACTCGGCCATTATTCTCTTGTGCCGCCACTGCATCAGGCTTCTTTGCAGGTGAAACAGACTCCATCAGCCTTTTGGTTTACTCTCTCTTCTCACAAAATGTTTTTGCATGTTGCCCCAGTTGCTCTTAAGTGATGACACATTAAATACTGTGAAGGAAGGTACGTGGTGAGAATGTTCAGCTCATCACGTTCTTCCTCAAAGGGAATGTTGCACTCATTTGAGTTGTGTCCTGGTGTGGCTGTACCAGACACACAAATGCCTGTGCTGAAATCATGTAAAACCTAACTGATGTTGTGCACACAGCATTTTACTAGATTTTTGCATTGTATATTGGTAAATAAACTTGTATTGAAATTTCTTTCCATGATTGATTTAACAGTATTGTAGCTTGTGTAATGAGGAAAATGGCTTAAGTCATTGTACTAAATGGGGTGGGTGGAAAAGTCTTTATGAAGTAGCTAGTACTGGTGATGGCTTTGTTGACAGCTTAAATTTCAGTACTACTTCCCTCTGTTCTTTGATTTCTTCGGTGCTTACTGTGGTAGGGCAGAGTGGGTGTTTGGAGCTCTCAGTGCCCAAAGCCTCTCCAAGTGGGCAAAGAGGAACCACTTAAATGAGATCCTCAGGTATCAGCTTCAAAAATGAATCTTGTACTGAACATTTAACAGGAACTCATGTTTAAGAACACCCCGAATGAAGTGATGTAGCCCAAAAAAGTTTGTGTGGGGCACTGGGAAGCTCATTAAAGAAGTCTTCATCCGCTAGGGAAGAAGCTGTCCCTTTGTTTTGATTGCCCTGTTGGAAAAACTTCTATACTAACTAAGTTATTATTAGATTTAGTTTAGATCCAGACAGGTTGGGAGGTGACAAACCAATACATGACAGTTCTTAAAAGGTACATAAAGTGACCCTGGTCCCTTTCTCACATCAGCTGAGAACAGGTCCCAGTCAAAGTGCAACTGAAACCATTTCTTCAATCCTACTTCACACAGCTACAGCCTGCTCCAAACCCAGATGGAAGGAACTTCAGTATATGGAATTTTTAGAGTCAATTTCTGCACTTTGATCTCTGTACTTGATTAGTTTAAAAAAAATTAACATTCTAGTTGTCTTCACACAAGCATCAAAAAATTGTCTCTCCTCTGCCCAGTCAAAGCATTGATTTTCCTTCTTAGAGTCAAGAAAGAAAGAATGACTAACCCCCAAACAGTTGTATGCACTTAAGTTGTTCCTAGTTAACTCTTTGATTCCCATGAGGCAAAAGAGCACTGGGAAAAAAAGTCTTAAGGAATGAGAAATCACTTCTCACCATGAGTAGGTCTAGTGTTCAGTAAGCTGTTGGCAACTGCATCTGAACCAAAAACATGTAATCAATACCTTACCTTAAGGTGAGAAGCTCCATAAGCCAAGGTAACCAATAACAATGGTAAAAAAATTCAGAAGTACTTACTGTTTACCAGGTCTTAATAACTTCCCTAAGTTTGAAGTTTCTGCCCCCTGTGTTAAGCATTTGAGCTTTCATTGACGAGAGGACAGGATAGTTACTTTGTCAGTTGTGTAATTTGCCAAGTTCCACCCACTCCTATCCAGGTGACCAGACAAATTGTAGGACAAAACATTCAGTTAATTATGGATTGTATTTCACCCTGATTGTGCAGGATTGGGAGCAGCAGGTGGAGCCACACATGGCAAGAGCTGCAAATGGGAAAAGTTCTGATGCAGCCGAAGAGCCAAACTGAGTAAATGCAAGAAATGAAGACGAAACTAAGTTCACATTTTTCTTTGAGCCACTTACATGCAATTATTTATGTAAGTCTAAATGAAAGCATATACCAAACTCTCAGCTATTCACTTCTTTGGGTGTCCTGGCTCTCAGCAGGGTTGTAGCTACAGTTTGCGTAACAAACTGATTGTAAAGCTGAAGTTACAAGACTATCAAAATTGTTTAAACCAATTTATACAATATTAAATTAAAAAAATCCAGAGATAGGATAAATTCTATTGGTTCTTCAATGCCATACAAGTATTAGATGGTTTTCTTGAGCCAGTGTTAGTACAGGACAAAAAGGCTGAAAAATTACAAAAAAATATCTAATCTCCATTGCCATTTATTTACAGGTCAGAATTCATAAAGGTTTCAACTTCAGTCCTTCAGAGATTATTTCTGAAGAGACAAAACAGAGCATTTATCACATCAGTTTGTAAAAGCTGATGGCTGCTTGCAGAAAGAAGTTGTTTGTACTACTTCACCCACTTCCGCAATGTGAGATTCTACAAAACCAAAGGAAGTGTTTGAACCACAATCTGGATGTTCAATCTACACACAGTGACAAATGTGAGATTGCAAAATTCTTGTGAGCATTTCATTCAATTTAATGCTCCTTCAGGAGCAACGATTGTAAAAAACATTATCTAACCTAAAGCATTAGAGGGCTCAATGGCTCCTGCATTTCACACTGAAGACAGAGCTTATGAGCAGTGATGTCCAAGGCCACTAAGCAGAATTTCATCAGTTGCTTCATTTTCCCTGGGAGACCTCAACCAACTCATTTAAACCCCTCAGGGTGCAGAGGAACGAGGAAAGCATGGTGCAAGAGAAAAACCATCCAGCTGTTTAATAGTTGTATGGCATTTTCAACTCTCAGACTGAGCAGCTAAGGGTCTTTGACAACCCCCACCAGGGCAGGCCGCAGCGTACGCCCGTGCAGCTTATAGCCAATCTTGGATACCAGTGCAATAGTGCCAGGCTCCTGCCCTTCCATGGGAGCATGGAACAGTGCTTCGTGTTCGTAGGGATCGAACTTGGCTCCCACAGGATTCAGTCTAAGCAGGCCATGCTTTTTAAACACTTTCTGAATCTGTACTTCTGTCATAACGAGACCTTCGTATAAGCTCTTCAAGTGAGGATTTTCATCCTTAATTTCTTCTTTTGGGACACTTTCTGTTGCTTTCTCCAAAATGTCTGCAACTTCTAGTAAGTCCTTACAGAAGCTCTGGATCCCTAAAAAGATATAAAACAGAAGGGAATGAGATTAGTCCATTGAGGGAAACAAGTGTTAAAAAAACAACAACTCCATGGCCCCAAACCCCACAGCACTATCTGTACTTTTAGATTTTTAAGAAGATATGTGATATCATAAACATCTGGGGTAAAATGCCCTTTCCAAGTCTGGAAGACTATACAGAACTATTACAGGTACCTTGAAATCCACATCCTCTCCTCTGCTTCTATGGAAAAAAAACATTATTTCAACTCAAAAAAGCTAAAGCTATGGTAATGGCCTAACAGTTAAAATCCTAACTAAAGTTACCAAAAACTTCAGATGGCTTCATGTAACTTCCTCATGTCTCTCTCACCCTGGGATTCACCTAAAGTTCAATGCATTATGGTGTCCTATTCCCACCCTTCAATCTGATGTGGTAAAAGAATCTGCAGAAGAAAAGCATGTGGTGAGGCTGATAAGTCAAGGGATGGACAGGGATTGTTCCTTGACTGAAGAGAACTCCCACCTCTCCCTCACACTACAAACCTCTTTTACAGAGTCAGCAGCTGTGCCCTGCAAAGCCTGAGCAATTCCCAAGCTAAGGACAGTCTGTGTCCTGAAGCTGTTCTCTGGCTCACACTAAGAGAATCTGGACTAACATTATTCGAGACAAACTTCCTGGCAACCAAGAAAAATCAGAACAAGTAGATAAAATACCACATTTCCACATGGGTTTGGTTTTTGTGGGTTTTTTTAGGCCAGACATAGCCTTTTTAATTCTTGCTCACATTCTGGATGGGGTTTTTTTCCTTACCAAGAAGTGATATGAGCATTAGCAGAAGACAAGTCTCTGGTTTAAACAAAAACCCCCACAACTATGGAAGCACCTTGCAAGATCTACAGGGCTCAGCCAGTTTTCAGGAAAGGGTCACTTTTAACACCTGTGCAACTCTGTAGAGACTCGAGCTCCTTACAGAACAGCCACTAACAGTGCCCAAGTAGTTCTAAAAATATAAGCAAATCAATCACAGTTTTAAACTAAAAAGTAAAGCTGTGGTTAGAGCTGAAGTGTCCCAAACACAGAAAAACCGGCTGTCTAGTGACCTGGATCAAACCAAATAACCAAACTCTTCCCAAAGTGGTTTGGTTGGTTTTTTATTGTGTAAGTTATATTTGCAGGTATCTGTGACTGCATCTCTGTGAATCTATGCAAGTCTCAGAAATGAGTTTCTCTTCCTTCAACAGACCAAGCAGTCATGTACAAAAGATAAAACTTAAAGATACATGTAATTTAGTTTCCAAGGCAAATTTGATTTGAATATTTATTTCTATTGTAGCATCTCTGAGCTCAGACAGGACTCAAAGTTCTTCTGCACCAAGCAGCACATTAGTGAAATAATGCTTACTGCAAATCAACTTCAGGATGAAGCATTCAAATACCCATGAAAAGGGTACAGGAACACCGTGCTTTTTCTTACAGTGCACATTAACTGAAGACACTGCATTCAGCAACTAAATCTTGATTATTCAGAATTAAACTACAGAGCTGTGTGGTGTGGCCAAAAAGACCAACACATTCTCCAAGCCAGACTGGCACTCCAACACCACGATGCAACAGCACTGCTCTGCTGCAGCATTTGCACAGAAAAGTTATTCAATTGTAAAAGGCTAAAAAAACCCCAGAAACACACAAAAAGGCCCCAAAAGAACAAAATACAAAACCAAACACCAAGAACAAAACCCCAAACTTGAAGGAAAGGCAATATTCCATGTTCTTGGTTGTTACTTGCAGTCAGTTCTGAGACCGAAGTGTATGAAAAAGGCAAACTTCAGGCTGCAAACCTTACTGAAAAATCTCCTACTGCAGTACACACTGTAGGAAACCAGAGACCTTGGTTACAATTCTGATGCAAAGTAAGGAACTGTTCAAACCTCCCTGCCTCAAATATATTTTCTAACCAAGTAGTCAGGATCACTGGGAAGTACAACTCTTCAATCCTGCAGGCCGCTCAGGTTAATTTTTCCAGCCTTTGCATTTCCCAGGTCTTAGGAGCAAACACAAAAGGAGCCTCTACTGACCATATAACTTTGCCTCTTCTACCAGTTTCTGGCTTCTTTGCCTCACGTTCTCTGCATCTGCCAAGGCACGTTTGTACTTGTCCTAAAGAAGAAAGAACAGCAACAGAAGAGATTTTATTCCTGGGAGTTGAGTAGTTGACAATAATTCAAACCAGCACATTTAGTTTAAAACAGCATTGTAAACAGTTTCACAGCCTAAATCACTATCTAGAGTACCCTGAAGACAACATGCCAATCACCACAGCATTCTTCCTACCAAGGCAGATGTTTGCTTCACTTTAGAGTAGATGAAGTGATGGAAAGGAAATAATACGGATGTACTAAGAATGAAATTCCATAAAATTAGGTACTGCAGGTCAAGTGCTTCACCACCTAACCCAGAACTCCCTGGTGGTTTCCACCCTGAGTATGCCTGACCTTCACATGCCAGTGAAGAATCTCAAAACACAGTAAAAATGGTCCCAAGCTGCCTGAAGAGCTGTTAGGTAGCCAATAGGCAAATGCTACCAACAGAGATGTTTGACTGCATCTCACAGAATCACTAAGGTTGGAAATGACCTCTGAGATCATTGAGTCCAACCTATGAGCTAACACCACCATGTCAACTAGATCATGGCAGTAGGTGCCACATCCAGTCTTTCCTTAAAGACCTCCAGGGATGGTGACTCCACCATCTCCCTGGGCAGCACATTTCAGTGTCTAATCGTTCCTTCTGTGAAGAAATTCTTCCTGATGTCCAGCCTAAACGTTCCCTGGTGCAGCCTGAGACTATGTCATCTCATCCTGTCCCTAGCTGTCTGGGTAAGAGACTGATCCCCCTGGCTCCAACCTCTTTTCAGATAGTTGTAGAGAGTGATAAGGTCACCCCTGAATCTCTTTTTCTCCAGGCTAAACACCCCCAGCCACTCCTGCTAACACTTGTGCTTCAGACCCTTGACCAGCTCCACTGCCCTTCTCTGGACTCACTCCAAGCACATGACTTTGCCTTTCAGAGCTTTGGGAAGGGCAATAGAAAGGAAACTTATGATCCATAGGTGCTGGTTCGATAGAGGGTTCTGGGCTACCTCTATAGTCTCAAATACTCCAGAAAGACATTTTTACTGAAGCATTTGTTAACACCTTTGCTAAACACACACCTCCCACCCCTCAGGGCATACTTCATCCCTGCAGAAGTCACCCATGGGAGAGAATCCAAGATACATCAGGCCAGAGTGAGGCAATGTGACAAGTCAACCTTGAGTTTGAAGGGTTCTCCAACAGACAAGGTTAGAAACTTCCTAAGTATGGCAGAAGTGCACTACTGTATAAAAGCACCATTAATTCTGACCTTTGAAAAGTCAGCAGCTGTTTCCACACACAAATGCACACACCAAAGACACACTCAAACTCTTTCACAGCTTCCAAAAATCATTTCTCTCTGAGCAAAACTTACATGAAACTCAGTAACAAATTTTCAGGCTGGAGAAGATTCAATTCCATCCAGAAATTGGAAAGAAACTACCCAAAAATCCTAATTTTGGACCAGGGATGTACCTCAGGTCTTGTAGTACATCTACTCTCAAGTTTAAAGAAATGATCACATTGCTGGTTTTATTCACCAGCTACACAGGAGTCACATCACTGTGGCCAGACTGTGCACTGAGGACCTGCAGCGAAGGCTCTTAGGCACCCAGTTTGTAAGGTGAGCAACCACAGACACTTACAGTGACTTCTTTTAGTTGTTCTTCCAGTTTGGCCTTTTCTTCAGATAGCAGTTTTTCAGCAGAGCTGGCTTCAGCCTTCTGCTCATTTTGGCTCTGACTCTGGTCCTCTTCCAAGTTCCTGCCAGTGTTCTTCTGTTGTGTTGCTGCACAGAGCAGTCGTGGAGAACTCCTAAGGTGAAAAAACACGGACAGCATTGATCAGCTGCTTATTTTGTAAGACATTAGCATTTTCTAGATACAGTGGAGACTTTTTTGACACACTATTGTCTACAAAATCCTCACATTAAAGCATAAATACAACAGTTCTAGGCCTGTGAAAACTGTGTGAACCTCCGTGAGAAGTAACTGACCCCTTAAACTGTAGGAAACAGTAACTGCTGCAAGATACCAGCTCCTAAGTGTCTCTCACATTCAGTTTATAAAGTCGTAGCAATTATAAGGGCAATAAGAGCTCGTCTGCAGCGCAGAGCTCTGCCAGGAAGCAACTCCACTCAACGTGATGCAATGACCTGCAACAACCTCCCAGAAAACACCCCGAGCGCGCCGCGTTCGGCCGCGCGGGGGGAACGACTGCTCCGCTCCTCACGTCCCTGCGGCT
>NW_008692503.1:0-1078 GCF_000695815.1 Acanthisitta chloris
CGAGAAGCGGCAGAAAGAAATCCCTGTAGCGGGGCCGGCGTGGAAGACACTAGCCCGTTCACCTGGTGCCCCACGACACTGACCCCACGCTCCCTCTGCCCCCGAGCAGAGCTTCCCTTCTTCTCCGCCTCCGTTTCCCCTTTGCCGCGATTCCAAAGGGATGAACCCCCTTCCTGGGCCCTCTTCCCCGTGTCCGTGGGTGGGGGCTGTCCCAGAGCCCTTAGCCATCCCGTCCGGGCTGCCGCAGCCCCCGGTACGGCTGGGGGGGGGTCCCCGGAAGATGATGGAATCGGAAATCCCGGTGTTTTTGGTCGCATCCGTGTCCAGGTGCAATACGCCTGGCCTTGGCAGCGGCCGTGGCACCGGGTTTTTAACCCCAGGTTGCCCGAGGGGCTTTGGGGGGGGCCCCGCCGGCTCCAGCTGTTGATTCCTCCCCCACCCTGATGCTGTCGTTCCCTTTTTCCAGAAACATGCCCCTCTCCAAAAAAAAAATAAATAAAATCGGGGAAAGCAAAGAATGAGATGGAAATATACAAATCAATAGAGACAAATGTCAAGACGTTTTAAAATGACATTTTCATTAACTCCGAGTCACCATATTATGTCTGGTATATTGAATAAAGTACTTATAATATAATTAGGTATAGCGAGATGACGACTGTTACCCAGACCAGCGGCATAATCTTTAACTACTTAACTACTTGATAGACTCATTAATGGACTAATTGATTAGGAAAAGTGTTCCAGCTCCTCCTCTCCCTCTGAGGGGCAGGTGCTGTCCTGGTTTACCACATTAACCTTTTCAGTGCTTTTCAACAGGGTCGCGACACATTACAAATGGTCAGCTTTAATCATGATGTCAGCTCATTAACCCGGAAAGACCCCGCACTGAAATACAATTTAAGAAATCGTCCTTCATCCCGCTCTGCCGCCCCGGCTGGCCCCGCACCCAGACCTCAGCACCCCTCCCGCGGCCGGGGAGAGGGGCAAGGGGACTCGGGAGAAAATGCCGTCGAGGGGACCTGCCCGACCCGCGGAGAGCTCCTGGGGGATGCCGGCCCTCGGTTCCTTCACGGGG
>NW_008692504.1:0-219 GCF_000695815.1 Acanthisitta chloris
GGCGGGAGCTGCTGCTCCGACCCCCGGGCACGGATCTGCTCCGATCCCGGGCACGGTCACTGCTCCGACCACCGGGCACGGTCACTGCTCCGACCCCCGGGCACAGCACCCCGGGAGCCGCCGCGATGCAGACGCGATGGTTTGCAGCAGCAGCAGCAGCAGCAGTAGTAGTAGACCGTGTGCTGCCCCTGCCCGCCTGGCGTGGGGGAAGCAAGGGGG
>NW_008692504.1:665-906 GCF_000695815.1 Acanthisitta chloris
GATTCACCTCGTGGAGATGCTCCTGGATTCGCAAAGCGGCTGGATGGGCTGTTGGTGGGAGGATGGACAGAGCAGCACGAGAGGTGCTTGGTCTAGCAATGGGCTGTGGTGGGGGTGGTTTGCTCTGTAGAAGGTTGGCATAGCTCTCCTGCCCCCTGTGCTTCACCTGTCGGCCTTGAAATACTCAGAAAAGGAGATGCAGACTCAGCGTTATGACGTCGTTCTATTACCTACATTGTTT
>NW_008692505.1:0-4644 GCF_000695815.1 Acanthisitta chloris
TGATTCTATTCTATGGGTTTATGTCTGTTAATGAATATGTAATTGCTGCTAGGACGGATGCCCATGTAAAATGCAGGACAAGAGGAAATCCAGCCTGAGGCAGCTGGTTGTCTTGGTCAATGTGTAAGTGGAGTTTGTGTTCCCTCAGGGCCAGTCCTGTGGTCTCATGTTCTCCCACACCCTCTGAGATGATGCTTACAGAACTTGAGATGGAATTCCCAGATGAGTAAGACACAGAGGCCCAGTTGTACACAAGCATGAGCATCCTGATGCTCTCAGCTCCAGACCAGATACTCCAGAGGACCACACTAGCAGAAAGGAGCCCTTCCCTGGTATGAGGCCTGGAATTGGTGTAACAGAATAGGCTGTGGCTTCCTCACTTGAGAAAGAGCCCTGCACTTTCAATCTCTTATTTTCTCTCTTACTTTCCTAGTCATCCTAACTTTTTCTTTTCTTATCTGTTGAGCAATAGGCTCAGAGGGTTTTAGAGAACTATTTATTCTTGTCATATGATTCTATTTCTGAACAGTAATGACCAACCCAGGGCTTAGTTCTGTGTGTGAATAGGTGGATTTTTTTTTCTCCCCTATGACTAACTTCACACTTGTTTACACTCCACTGCATTACTGCCTTGTTTCTGGGCACTATTCAGAGTGAAACATAAAAAATTCCTCTGCTATCTGTAGAAAATGTACCTACAAAAAGGCAGACTGAAGGCAGGAGGAATACACAAGTTTTTTCAGGGTTGGAACATGTGACTTTCTCCAACTGAGAGTGTAAAGACAGGAGGTATAAAATGAGGGTAGAAAGGCTCTAACCTTGTAGCAAGCTTACAAACTGCTTGGAGGTCTAAGACTTTAAAGACACAGAAGTAAAGACTTACGCATGCAACCACCAGTAATTTGAATCTTAAATCTCAAACTAGTGCCGCTCTCTTGAGCCTCACATGGGACAGTGCCTTAATTATAACATTATACTAGTATTCTAATTTATACTGCCTTGTTTTTATTAAGGTTAATGGACTCTGCATGAGCCTCTCAGAGAGCACAAAAGAAACCTGAAGGAAGGAAGAAAACCCCACCCCATCTAGAAGATATTGTCCCACAGCTGTGCAGGGATATTGTGTGACTGCAATTCAGATGTGAGGGAATCTAAAGAGCTTTGTATCCTGCTCAGTGTGTGGAAAAAAATGTCTGGTATTGTTTTAGAAACTACATGGTAACTATCAACATTGATTAGATTTCTAGATCAGCTTTACAAACCCTGCAGAACAATTCTGGTAAAGGCAAATGTCAGGAAAACCTATCTAAGTTCTGCGTTCAACTGCCTTTCACCAAATACACCTTTATAGATTATTTCTTCCCATTTCAACATGACATTTATGTCTCAGCACTGCAAACAGAAATATCCTAACCCAGACAGCCAATTTGGAAAGTATCTATCATGAAAACACAACCAAAGCAAATCAACTGACACTCCTGAACCTGGAGTTAAACCCAAAATACAACTCTAGGAGTGTGGTTTTTGGTCAGGTGAAAGCAATACAAGTCAGATTCCATAAAAATGAAATCAAAACTGTCTAGTTGGTGAATAACACACATTCACTGTGGACATCAGTCTGTAGCTGGCAGAAGAAGTCCCTTTTTTGTTGGACTTGTCAGAAAATCCTCATTAATTCAACTAAGTTTCTATCAAGGGAATTTGGTTTCAGCCTGTGGAAAATAACTGCCCAAACCTGGTTATATCACAGCAATAAACTTCCTGAAATGAGCAAATCACTTTTCATTGGAAAATATACAATTGGGAGGAGAAAGAACATTACCTTAGATAGTGGTTTCTTCTTAGCACAGTTGATCCCTCCAACGAAGACCATGTTTGGCATCACTGGTCTGACGTACTCAAACACGAAGTCAAACCTCAGAAGCCAAATGGAAGCAGAGTTCACGAGGTCTAGCAGGGATACATCTCTCTGAAGAATTTCTGAGGAAAACTTGATTGCATCTCCATAGAAACCATTGCAGTACCCAAGCTCCAGGAGGGAAATCAGGGCATTTTCCACTCTCTGGAAAAAAGTCATGCGGTCTGAGTTGAAGCTAAATAGTCTTGGGATGTAGGACAGAGGACTTGGGCACTGTGGTGCTTCATAGTGTAAGTTGCAAGGAAATCCTCTCATGAAGAACACAAATGGAAGAGAAAAATAATTGGCAAGTGTTGCTCCACACATGAATGCAGGGTCTGTTAGGACAGCGTCGAAGCCACTTTGGTTCAAGCGCTGCAGTATCTCCTGGCTGCGGAACAGGTCCTTGCACTGCACAAAGAACGTGCTGAAAACATTCACTGAGGTCTTGTACAGTGCCAGAGCATTCAGTGGGAAAGGCAGGTCCGTCAGGTGAGTGGCAACGTACTCCTGAAAGGCATGGTCCAGTTCTTCCAGTGTCTGGGTCACCGGGTATGTTACCACCGTGTAGGCCTGTGTTGTTTCCATCTGCCAGCTCACCTCTGGAACAACCACCACCACTTCGTGGCCTTTCTCACTGAGCTTTTCAACCACCTCCTGCATGCTAAGCCAGTGGCTTCCAACCATGGGCACCACCAGGAGCTTCCCTCCATCCAAGAGGCCTGGCAGGAGGAGGATAAAAATCCAGGCACAGCAAAGCCTCAAAGCCATGTTCCTGTGGTCACAGTACGGTTCGTGGAAGAGTCTTCTCCTTCAGGCTGGAGTTGGAAGATGCTTTTGAAGGAAATTGCTCGGTGTATTTGTTGAGTTGGGCTGTTTTGTGATAATCTTGCGGTTAATGATTCACTGCTTTGGATTATGGGTGGTTTGTTTTTCTTTTTTTCCTTTTCCCCCGTCATTTTTAAAGTCAAATTTGGTGATCCTTTCATGTGCTGAGTCATTGGAGCTCCTCAGCGTTCAAGAGGGAATTAGCTCCTCAATGTGCTAGTCAGATTTTTCAGGGATTCTCTCCTGATGATTGATGTGTCCTGTCTTATGCCTTGGCCAGGACCCAGGAAGTCAAATGTGGTGTGAACAACTGCAACACCACAGTAACAAATGAAAACAACCTCACTGTGGTTGGAGACATGGAAGTTCAGATAATTTCTCTAAGGACACAACAGGAGATCCTCAGGATAAGGGGAAAGGGCAGATGAACCAGCTCTTCTGAGGTAGCAGGAATCTCCAGGGTCTACAGTGAGCAGCCGAGGCAGAGCTCTGTGAAGCTGAACTCCAGGTTCTAGCTTTACAGAATTGTTTCACAGCCTATGAGATGGTCCTCAGGCAGCTGGAAACTCCTCACATGTGAGTTTGAAAGATCCATCAGCCTCACAGCATTGCTTTTAGCACTGCTGATGCCAAAACTAATGACTAAATAGCATGATGACATGGAAAAATATACAACCCAGGATATTTAGGGCCATGCAGCCTCTGTCCCTCAGGCACATGACTTCTCTAATCTCCCTTCATACCATGATCAGTGCAACAAAATGAATAGCATATTGTTTTCCTCATCTTTTCCTATCAGCCTTATGTATTTTTCCCTATTTACCGATGCCTGTAATTTTTTCTTTGTGTAGCCAAAGTACTGGAAAAGTGGCAGAGAGCAGTTTTCTGTCAGGATCACTTTTCAGAAAAGAGTTTCAGAGTAAGGGGAAGAAACTCTGAGGTAAAAGTGAACAGAATACTCTCCAAATCTTTCAGGTTATTATAAACCAGCTTATTCCAGACTTTTATAAAACACTCTTAAAAATGATCATTGGGAGGACGACCACACAAAAAGCTTAATTTAGGTACATGGGTAAGCAGAGAGCTGGTATAGAAATGAATTTATCACCCAAACTTCACATGAAGGGTAGGTGCAAAGGCTAACCCAGGACAGGTGAAGTTAATCAGTACCTCGGTGGCATTGCTATGTTTGAGAGCTTGCCAGAGACTCCCTCAGCTGGCCTGGTTATCCCAGGGAGGGTTTGGGATGAGTTAAACTTTGCTGGGTTCAAGGCAGCATGAGATAACAGTTGCTCACCACTCACACGTGGTCAACCTGCACAAGGAGACAGTGGGAACAGTGAATTTGGGTAGGAAGTCACATATCTGGGAGGTGATGGTGAACAAATTGACAACCTCAAAGAAGAGGAGTCTAGAAAACATGTGCCTGAGGGATCTGGGGGTGTTTAGCCTGGAGGAGGTTCAGGGCAGACTTCAGTGCTCTCTATAACTCACTGATGGAAGGGTACATCCAGGGGGGAGTTGGGCTCTTCTGCCACATCTCAAGGGAAAGAATGAGAGAAATGACCTTAAGTTGAGCCAAGGGAGGCTCAGATTAGATGTTAGAAAAATAATTTCACTGAAAGAGTGGTCAGGCATTGAAATAAGTTGCCTAGGGAGGTGGTGGAGTCACCATCTCTGGATGTGGCACTTGGGGACGTGGTTTAGACGTCATTATAGTGGTGCTGAGTGAGTGGTTGGACTGGATGATGGTGAAGGTATCTTCCAGCCTTGATGTTTCTGTCAGGTGCAGGCTGAGTCATTCAAGGCTTAGGAGGGCATTACGTGGCAGCTGCAAACACCTGTTTGTTTGAAGGAGGGAGATGGTGTTCATAGTCACAGAAGAGTTTGGCTGGGAAGGGACATTAAAGCTCATCTCA
>NW_008692506.1:0-3188 GCF_000695815.1 Acanthisitta chloris
TGGACTCAATGATCTTTTAGGTCTCTTGCAGCCCAGTTGATTCTATGAGTCTATGAAAGTAGGGTATAAATTATTATAGGGAAGATAATGAAGGTGCAACAAGAGCAAGAAAGTATTAAAAAACTCTAAAGTATGTTATGGTTCCATGTATTTTGCCAATATGTAACTGGAAGATTATATAAAATTGTGAAATATAGATATCAGATATAGATTTGCTGCTTAAGGTGAAGTTCATAGAATGGGTTGGAAGAGACCTTAAAGATCATCTATGTCTCCCCATAGGCCCCCTTCTAAGTATTGAAAGGCTACAGTAAGGTTTCCCCAGACCCTTCTCTTCTCCACACTGAATAGCCCCAAGTCTCTCAGCCTGTCTCCATGGCAGAGGTGCTTAAGCCCTGTGATCAACTTTGTCACCCTCCTCTAGACTTATTCCAGTAGGTCCATGTCCTTTTTCTGTTGGGGGGCCTGGAGCTTGGGTCTCATCAGAATGGAGTAGGAGATTGAGCGGTTAATGGAGTATCATAGAGGTTCCTTGTAACTGTTTAGTTGTCCTGTAAGACTGCAGCAGATACTCTTGTTATCAGCAGATCTTGTGGATAACTATTGTGTTCTTATCACTTTGTCATCCATCCCTATGAATCCCAGGCTGCCAGCCAAAGAAAACTTAGTCTGCATAATCAGTATCTCATGAAGTTTGTAGTAGAAGAATTCAGAACTAAAATGATTAGTGTGCATTTCTTACAAGAAATCATTGTCTACTAGATTCAAAAAGTTGACAGGATTTGCCAAATAATAAATCCGAAGTTAACTGTCAGAGTAATTACAAAAGAATAGGTCTTCTTAATGTATTAATCTATTGTCAGAAGAAAGTGGATTTCTCTTCAGATAGGTTTTGAAGTTTGTTTCAATGCAAAATAAGTTGAACATCCGTAATTATAACTTTTCTCACTGAGTCTTGTGAAACATGAATTTGGATGACAAGAAATTTTGCATAATGACTGATTGCTTCCCATCACACTTGTGGACAGAGTTAAGTGAAGTTTTGTTACTGTAAGCATTACTGTATGATGCATCTTGGCTTTGGCATACCTAGATATGACATGTAAGTCATTCTCCCATACATAGATACCACTCTATGCTATGAAATAAATATTCCCTTAGGTAAAGAGACGGCAGTGTCCTTTTGTGGTCTGTAGTCCCAGGAGCTTTTTGAGGACTGTTCAGGTCCACCAAATATCAGCTACTTTCAGAAAAAGTGGCTAGACCTTTTGCAGAGGGGGTGCTTTTACAGTCCCTATGCACCGAAAAGTAAAATACTTCCTTTGCAGCAATGACATAGATAAGGTCTTTCTTCCTCTTTCCCAAATGTAGCAATGGCATTTATTACATTAGAAGGTTTTTGCTGTCACTGGTTTCTCTCACTTGGAGTGCCAATATTGACAGATGTGTGGTTAGCAATATCGTTGCTCATAAAGATCATCAGAAAGGGCTGTAGTAAGAGCAGCACTGAAATCCTTGCCTGGGAACAGTAGATCCCTCAGAGATGCTCCTTGGAGAGCATGAAAGCTTCCTTTGGGACGGAGTATGGGCTCTTCTGTGTAAAAGTAAACTCTGTAAGGATGCCAACCCTTTTTCCCTCCTTTTCATGCTTCCCTATTCCCAGCAGCATCCTCAAGAGATTTGTTAGCAGACCAGGGTGCAATTTAGGTACACAAGGTCATACTTCCCTGTTTTGATGTAAACAGAAGCCCCCTTTACAGAGGGCTAAGAAATACCTTTAAAAGAGGAATGGCTAGTATCAGTAGTCAATAGGATATGGATCTTTTCAGTAATAAGTACGTTGTAAGTGGAATGATTGTAAATTCAGTTCGCTAAGAGATTCCGAGCAAGATGGTCTTTGAGGTGGGTCTCTTGGAGTGGAGATACCACAGTATGCTTCTCCGTCTGCAGGTAACTCTTCCCATGTTTCGGTGGTGGAAGACTTTAACAAAGATGACTCATATACAGAATGTAAAGACAGTATGGCAGGAGAGGGAACAACCTGAAAGAAGAGTGGGATAAGGATTAGTGGGGACCCTAATTAGGAGAATTGCATGTGTGGCATATTGGAGATACATGATGTTAATCTTCTGAGGTAGAGGTTAGATACTATTTGAAATGTGGTAAGTGTGACACGAGAAAAGATAGTTGGGTCTTGAAAAAGTCTTAGTATGCTGTTCCCCTCCACCCATCCCAACACACACACCTTCTCCCTTGCTATTGTCTCTGATGGACAATGTGATTTGTCCTAAGATAAGAACACCAGGTGTGAATTCTCCAAACTTGCAGACAGCTTCCAGGTGCAACACCTCCTTGTGTCCTGCTGCAGGGATCACCCAGATCTCACACTGCAACGTACACCCAGCCCAAAGATAGGGAACAATCGCTTTTGGACTGGTGAACAAAAGTGCTAAGATCTGGTCACATATGAAGATAAAATCCTAAGGTAGCTCCACAGGTGCTTCAGTGCTTTGAAATTGTGCATTCTGTAAGGCCAAAGGCATGTTTCTGTGTTTCTAGCTGAGAATGCTGATAGTATAACCCTTCAGACCTGCTTATATTATATACTGCATGCACTGATGATATTTATATCCTGTATTGGCATTAAAGCTTACCATAATTATCCACATAGTCAGTGTGATATTCCTTGCACCTGGCCGTGAGTCTTTTCTCTGCTATTCTGCTACAATTGGCTTTGTCAGCAGGATGATCTAATCAGACATACTGAGCAGAGCATTTGGCCAGGACCTTTAGAAGGAAATTTGTGTATTCAAACATAAAAGACTAGAAAGGGACAATATGTTATCTATTGACGGAGCAGATCATCTGAAGTGTGATCACACAGCACCTACAGGATGGACAAGGGATCAGACCCAGCCAGCATGGGTTTAGGAAGGGCAGGTCCTGTCTGACCAACCTGATCCCCTTTTATGATCCGGTGATTTGCCTGGTGGATGAGGGGAAGGCTGTGGATGTAGTCTGCCTGGACTTCAGCAAAGCCTTTGACACTGTCTCCCATAGCATACTTCTGAAAGGCTGTCAGCCCACGGCTTGGACAGGGGCACTTTCTGCTGGGTTAAGAACTGGCTGAATGGCCCAGAGAGTGGTGATGAAGGGTGCCGCATCCAGTTGGTGGCTGATCACTAATG
>NW_008692507.1:0-1137 GCF_000695815.1 Acanthisitta chloris
CCCACAGTGCTGCCTGAGCCTCTGCAAGGGCTTGGGGGATTTGGGGGGTTTGTGGTGTTTAGGGGGTTTATGGTATGTTGTGGATTTTACATCTTTCCTCTCTTCTTTCCCCATTTCTTCCCCGTGGTTAACTGGGATCAGTGGCAGGGGGATGTGGGGGTCCCGCCGACCCCTCTGCCTGTCCCCTGGGGCTGGATCCGGGCTCAGGGAGCCAGGAGCAGCCTGGAGAACAGGCACATCCCTGCGGGATGGTATCCCGGGAGAGCGGGGGCCCTTCGGGGGGGCCCGCAGAGCAGGCAGTGAGGCTGAAGGCTGCCCCAGGAGCCACGGCAGCACCCCCCACACATGCAATGAGTTTGCCAGGAGCCCTCTGACCACGCTCCTGCTTCTCCCAGGGCCAGGCTGGGTTAAACACAACAACCCAAGCCCCCCGAGGCTGGACTTGCATCCAGGTGCAGCCCGACCTCTCCCTCCTCCTCCTCCTCCTTCTCGGCCCCCCCCAGCTCCCCCCTGCATCCCACTCCTGGCTGCATCCAGCCCCGGCTCCCCCGGGGATGCTGGGGGGCCGGAGGGGAGGGGGGATCAGAGGGGGCATCTTGCAGTGCTGGATCCAGGTAGCCAGAAGGTCGCACTGAAAATCTGGAAGTGGAGTTTGGAGCTCAACAGAGCAGTGAAATCTGTCTGGCTTTAGGGCAGAGAGGAGGAGGAGGAGGAGGAGGAGGGAGGAAGATGCAGCAGAGGGAGCAGGCGGGAGAGGGACTGTATCCCCCTAAAGAGGGACTGTATCCCCCTCCATCTCGGGGTGTTGAGTGTCCCCAGGTCAGTGGTGTGTCCTGGATGGGGCTCTGCCAAGCATTGCCACTAAACAGATTGGGGATATTTGGGGGGACAGAAGGGTGATGAAGAGGAGGCAGCAGAGCCTGAGTGAGCACTGGAGCCCATCCAGGCGATTCCAAAGGCTTTGCAGCCCCCTCACCAGGTGCCTTCCGTTTCCACTGATCCAGACCATGGCGTCCCTGCCATCCCGGGGTGAGTGGTGACCCACACCTGCCAGGGCCACCCGGGACTGGGATGCTGGGAAAGGGCCATGCTCATTAGCAGGCTCCAGCCTCCCTGCTCGGGGGGTCAGGGAGCAGC
>NW_008692507.1:1227-1842 GCF_000695815.1 Acanthisitta chloris
GTCCCAGCTCCTGAGGGTCTGGAGATGCAGCATTGCTGGATGGGGATCTGACAGGCACAGTGTTGGGGTGCTTACCAGGGGCTCACCCCACCCAGTGCTGCACCCTGCTGTGGTTTTTCCTTCCCTGCCAAATCACCCCATTTCCTTCATTGCCAACCACGAGCCTTGGTCTGGGTGTAGGGAGGGGACTGTCCCCCTGGCATGCCACTTCCCTGTCCCTCCCTGCCCACATGGAGCAGGGTCTCTCGGCTGGTTGCATGCCAGGAATCCCTCCAGCATCCCTTTGATCTCCAGCCTGGAGGGGTGAGAGGGCATGAGGGGCCCTGCTGAGGTGCAGGGAGACAGGACTGCAGCCCAGTGGAGGGGTCTGGCACCCCAGAACTGCTCCCGGGGCAATCAGCCTGGGGACAAGAGGCTGCCATGGCTGGTATCACCCTGCCTGGGTGGGAGATTCAAAGCCCAGGCTCCCCTCCTGGGGCGTTCCTCATTAGGCATCAGCTAATTGTCCCCTCTGCAGTGGGGGTGTCCTTTCCCCAGGTGTGTGTCCTGGGGAAAGGTCCTGGTTGTGCTTGCCTGGCACAAGGTAGCCCCCCCCCATCATTTCGTGTGGGTGCT
>NW_008692507.1:2557-5272 GCF_000695815.1 Acanthisitta chloris
GGGCCTCTTCCAACAGCTCGGCATTTTTCCCTGGACTTGTCCCTCTTCCCTGCGACCAGATGTTCTCACCCTCCTCCCCCCAGCAGGGTCTGAGCCAGAGCTGGGACGGCAACCGCCTGCCCTGCACCTGGACCACGGCCGGGGGCAGGGGACAGGAGACACTTAATGGTGTTCTTCCCTGGGGCTGTGTCCTGGCTCACAGTGCTCCCAGTACCAACCCCTGGGCTGTGACAGCACCAGAGGCAGTGAGGAGCTGAGCCCAGCATGGGGTAGTGGGCGGGGATGGGGTGGAAGCACCAGGGTTTGGTATTGAGGGGGATGCTGGAGGCTTTGGGGGGATGCTGCAACATTTGGAGAGGAGGTGCTGAAGTATTTGGGGGGAAGTTGGAATATTTGGGGTGGGGATACTGGAGTATTGGGGAGATGCTGGAGGACTCAGAGAAATGCTGGAGCATTGAAGCTGCTGGAACATTTGGGGTGGTGCTTTAGCAACCACCCTCCCAAATTTGGGGGAGGTGTTGGAGGACTTGGAGAGATGTTGGAGTGTTAGGATCAGGACAGGGCATCTGTGTGCATGCAGGACTTTCATGGGTGCATCGGCATGTGTGGTGTGTGTGCTGAGCCATGTAAGATGGGACACCAGGATGCATGGATGCTGCTCGTGGGGTTCATGGATGTTGCTCGTGGGGTTCATGGATGCTGCTCATGGGGTTCATGGATGCTGCTCATGGGTCTGCCATGGATGATGCTCATGGGCCATATGGATGCTGCTTATGCTCAGGGTGCCCGAGGAAGGCTCAGGGCATGCAGCAGGCAGGGATGGATGGACAGACAGCCAAGGAGACACAACTGCAGCTCCCTCCTCTCCCAACCACGCACAGCGGCTCCTGCGAGTGTGTAATTTCACCACAGTGCCTAAACGAGGGACAGAAGTAAATTGACCTTTTCACCCGTTTTCCTACCAGGGGGATTATAGCCTGTTTCCTGTTAAATCTCTCCAAGAACTGGCTCCATCCTGCTCATGGAGCAGGGCGAGAAGGGGGGGAACACCCACCCAAAGTGGGGGCTGTAATTTCCCTTCTCATCCTCCCCACCTCGCCTTTCCCACCCCATCCCACCACCCAGCTCCACCACCACCTCTCATCTCATTAAAGTCTTCGGGGTGATTTCACCAACCCTGGGCAAAACCAACGTGGAAAAAATTGCTGGGAGGAAGGAACCGAAGGCGGAGAGTGATAAATATTGAAAGGGTGGGATTTCGATGTAGGCTGCAACAGCTGTGCCGGTTACAGTGTCACACTATCTCTCCACAGGTTTACTGACCCATTTCCATTCACACGGCTGCCAGTATCTTAGCAACTGCAACAGTCCCCCAAGAACAGGCATATTGCCTGCTATTAGTGACTGCTGCAACTGTGTCAAGGTTAGCTCTCTCCCTCCAAGCCCTGCCGGGTTTGTTTTTCGCCCAAAGCCAGCACAGACTGTTCAGTGACATGTCCCCTGGCAACCGTCTTGGGTGTTGGGTGTTCATCCTTGCCATGGAAAATGCTGGTGGGGCTGGAGTGGTTGGTGGGATGGTGATGTGGGGTTGGGTGATGGATGGGGTGCTGGTTTGGGTGGTGGGATGGTGCAGCATGTGGGTTTGGGTAGTGGGATGGAGCAGGATGTGAGGTTGGGTGCACTGGGAGATGCTGCAGGATGTTGGTGATGGCGTGGGTGCATAGTGCCTCCCCAAAAATAGGAGTGTTGTCATCTGGTTGGGTGTCACTGTCACCCTTGTGTGGCACCCAGCCCTGAGAAAGTCACCTGGAGGAGGTTGGGGGCTGCACTGATCCCACTCGGATGTTGGGTGTTTGTCCCTTCCATGAGAGATGTCAGCAGGGCTGGAGTGGTTGGTGGGATGGTGATGGATGGGATGTGGGGTTGTGTGGTGGGATGGTGCGGGATGAAGGATTAGGTGGTGGGATGAAGAAGGATGCAGAGCTGGGTAGTGGGATGGAGCGGGATGAAGCATTGGCTGGTAGGATGGATGGGGATGAAGGGTTGGGTGGTGGGATGGAAAAGGATGTAGGGTTAGGTGCCCTGGGAGATGCTGCAGAGTGTTGGTGATGACGTGGGTGTACAGTGTGTCCCCAAAAATAGGAGTGTTGTCATCTGGTTGGGTGTCACCATCACCCCTGCTCAGTACTGAGCCCGGGAAGTCACCCGGAGGGAGTTGGGGACTGCGCTGATCCCACTTGGGGTGTCACCCTGCTGGGTTTGTTTTTCACCCAAGGCCAGCACAGCCTGTTCAGTGACATGTCCCCTGGCAACTGTCTTGGGTGTTGGGTGTTCATCCCTGCCATGGAAAATGCCAGTGGAGTTGGAGCAGTTGATGGGATGGTGATGGATGGCATGTGGAGTTGGGGGGTGGGATGGGTGGGATGGGGAGTTGGGTGCACTGGGGGATGCTGCAGGGTGTTGGTGTTGGTGTAGGTATGTGGTACATCCCCAGAACAGGAATGTTGTCACCCAGCTGGGTGTCACCATCACCCCAACCCCAGGAAGTCACCCACAGGGGGTTGGGAGCTGCACTGATGCCACTTGGGTGTCACAAGCAGGACTGGCCTCATCCTGCACCCTGGGTGGCTCAGCCCATGCCTGGGCACAAGCAGGGAGCAGCACATGTCCTGGGGCTCTGTGGTGGCACCTGGGGGGCTCAGAGGAGCTGGCAGG
>NW_008692507.1:5304-5658 GCF_000695815.1 Acanthisitta chloris
ATGTGGCAGGTTGGGACAGAACTGCCACGTGGGTGACATCCACTGTCCCCACCTCTGTTCCCACTGCACCCAGCCCTGAGAGGAGGTGGGAGTGAGCAAAGGCACTTCTGCTCCCTCAGTGCCCCCAAAACACATCAATATTGGGGTGACTGAACCCACAGAGCAGGGAGAGGATGAGCAGCCAGCAAATCCCTGAAACACCCCATGCAGGGAGAGAAACTGAGGCACGGGCACTGTCCAGGCAGGCAGAGCCCCCCATCACCCACCTCGGGGGTGGGTGCTCTGTTTGTGGGGGCTGAGGAGCAGCAGGGTGTGTGCTGGGGTGGGCAGGGTGCCCTGGCCCCCCGACACTGG
>NW_008692508.1:0-894 GCF_000695815.1 Acanthisitta chloris
GCTGGCGCAGGCGCAGAGTGCACCGGCGGAGCCACGCGGAGCGGGGAAACAGAAGAGTATAAAACCGGAGACTTTGGGGAAGGGGGGGTGTGCGCCGTTTGCGGAGCAGAGACTCCCCGGCCGCCCAGCGCTGTTTGGCTTGCTGAAGCCTTGCTCAATCAATAAATTTCCTAATTGAACTGGCTCCTGCCAATTTATTGGGCCACAATTTATAACAAAGGGGACCTTTTTGTGCTCTACAACTACCTGAAAGGAGGTTGTAGCCAGGTTGGAGTTGGTCTCTTCTCCCAAGTAACAGGTGATAGGATGAGAGGAAATGGCCTCCAGTTGCACCAGGGTAGGTTTAGATTGGATATTAGAGAAATTTCTTCACTGAAAAGGTGGTCAGCCATTGCAACAGGCTGCCCAGGAAAATGGAGTCACCATCACTGGAGGAATTTAAAGGGTGTCTAGATGTGGCACTTGGGGACATGGTTTAGTGGTGGACTTGGCAGTGCTGGGTTAGCAGTTGGACTCGATGGTCTTAGAGGTCTTTTCCAACCTAAACAATTCTGTTATTCTATGAAACCTTCCAGAAGGTTCCCTGTGGCAACCCCTGGCCAAGCCAACTGGGAAAGCACTGCAGGTTGCATAGGCACGGCTGTACAGCCCCTGGCTATGTTGCTCACCCTCTGCTCCCCGTTTCCTTTGTGAGACCATGTGGGTCAATTGGGTTTGGCTACCACTTAGCAGGTTTCTCCCATGGTGTGCTGATATCTGTACCTTGTGTTCCCCCCTGATCTCACCCATCTGCAGCAGCACACCCCACTCCCCCAACCCATGGAGATCCAGGAGCGCACAGTTTCACCAGACCCACGTGGTAAGTGAGATAGTGTCTCGGTTTGAGAGACAGGT
>NW_008692509.1:0-19256 GCF_000695815.1 Acanthisitta chloris
CTGAGCACAGGATTCAAGGTGTGGCCGTACCAGCGCAGAGTCCAGGGACAGAATCACTTCCCTGGACCTGTTCCTGTTCCTGATTCCTGTTCCTGTTCCTGATCCAGGCCAGGATGCCATTGGCCTGCTTGGCCACCTGAGCACATTGCTGACTCATGTTCAGACGCTCCGAGAGGGAATTTATGCTGCAAACCACACTTGCCTTCAAGAGGATTTAGACAGGTCTGGATCTTTGAGAATAATTTCCTTGGGCTGTCTTTCCACAAAATCAATTGAACTGTTTTGCTAATGACCATGCAGCCCCATTTTGAGAATGTAAATCAGCTGGTAAAACACCTGCCAAGTCAAGTGTCTTATCCTAACGTAATGGGTGACTAAATACACATTCCTATGCTGGAGATTTAAATAATCCTTTAGAGCACTGCTGAGAGTACCAGAGGCTTTGGCAGACAGAGGAAAACCTACCAAAGAGGATGAACAAGCTGCAGAGACTGGTAAAACATCTATTTTACTATTATTGTTTACATCTTTATTTTTTTTAATTTGCATTTTTATAAGGCTGTATAAGTACTGTCACGGTCCTTGTGCTAAAGGTGACAGACTAGTGGCTGTCCTGACAGCTGCACATCACTGCTGTGGCTGGGAAAATAGTGCAGAAGCCAAGTGTTATGGAAGGTTTGGGAAGGTCACTCTGTAAACACAGCTCAGCTCTGAGCACAGAACTGTTTGGTGGCTCCTGCAGGGAGAAACAAACCATTTTTCTTTAGCTCATGACCATGAAAGAGCTCTGTGGTACAGGATCTGATAGGAGATATACTCTAAAATAAAAACAGGGAAATGAGTAGGAGGAGTGGTACATTCCTAGGCATTGTGAGTAGAAAAGAAATGTGCTGTTGTAGAGAGAGGAAATCTCTCTCACTTGGGGAAGAAGAGTAACTGGGAAGAGCAGAGATATCAGGTGTACAATCCTTGGCTCAGGGCTCAGTAACAAGACAAGGAAGTGGTGTAGCCACAGAAAGTACAAGTGAAGTGTACCCTCTTCTAGCTGGGACAGGAGAGAGTTCAGCCTCTTCTTGCTGCGGGGTTGGAACAGTCTAGTTCTATTTCTGTCCTGGGAGAATGCTATCTCAGGCTGGTATGGAAGTTATTTACAAGAAAATGCTTTCAGGAAAGGAAAAATCGAAGATGTGAATTTGTGATTTTAGAGCTATTGCGAGACGAGACAAAACTTTTCTTTGGTAGGGGGTCTGTAAAAAGAAAATCAGCAGGTAGGGCAGAAAAAGCTCCTCAGTTTTGGGTTACCTAAGTTCTCAGGGTCTATGGGGTCATATTCACGTAGCAAAACACAATCTGACCTGAGGTGCCCTGCACTGGCTGGCGAAAAGCCAAGCCTGAGCATGGGCTCTTCATGTTACACTACAGCTTGCCCAGTGGGAGGGGTTTTTAAGCAGGGGCTGGCAAAGGCCATCCTGGCCCTGGGCCACCCAGAACATAGTGCAGGAGGTGTCAGGCTAAAGGCCAGGGGCCCCCAGCAAGCTCAGAGTGGTTTTTAGACATGGGACAGTGCTCCCAGACCCAGGACACCCTCAGGGCACAGCACAAAATAGTGGAAAAAAGATGTTTTTGCTCATCAGCCTGCCAGTGAGCTGTCAGCTGCCATGCTGTACCAGCCAGGGCAGCTTGTTCTACACCCTTCCAAAGGTTAAGAGACATCACTTTTACACCAATACCTGATCCCATGGTGCTGTGTGAGGCAGCCCCATTCTCCTGCCAAGGCACAGCAGGGGTGTTAGTTGGAAATATAAGCAGTGGGCAATACTGATGAAGACATGTCCTCAAGGAGACCAGAACATGGCATAGGACCCACTATCTGCCACGTATTTCACCTGTATCAAAATACTGAATATGTAGTGACAGACTGCTAAACACAGGAACATGTAGAAATAACTGTGCAGTGAGAAAGTTCAGCTTAGAGACATTGTCTGCTCTGTATAACATGTGCAGCATCATAGGAAAGGCACTCTATTTTAGCCTAAAGTATGTGCTATTTTCATGAAAGTATAGAAGAAATAGCATGCCAATGAATCACAAACGCACTGGATATACATGACCTTGGGAAAATCCCCCAGCTCAAAGAGTGGGTGGTGCAAATGCCTGTTGAGTTATTTTATTCTGTGTGAGGAAGCCATGCATTTTCTGTCCCTCTTCTTCAGCTTCAGAACAAGATCCTGATCCTGACAATATGTGCTGCTGGGATTGGAGGCACTTTCCAATATGGTTACAACATCTCCATCATCAATGCTCCAGCCTCAGTAAGTGCTGCTAGTCCAAGAGTCTCCTCCCGAGACAGACTCTTCCTTAGTGGTGTGCACTGGCAATCTGCAGGCTGCTGCTGTTGAGGGACAAAAGGGAAAGATGTGTTGTTCCCTCTGTATAATTCACATCTGGGGTATAGGACTTTGTTGTCAAGAGCCACGTTTCAGCAAGACCTAGAATTTATTCAACAGCTTTGTTTCAACTGTGCTAGCAAGTCTAATTCTAAAATTTTCAGACCTGCAGCAGCTGAAATTGATTTTTGCCCTTAAATTCCAAGTTGGACCCATGAAATTAATTTTTAAATTATCCAAGGTGGCTACATACAGATGGAAACCAACTTCAACTTCTCAACAGCAGCAGTTTTACACTCTAAACTCTGTTAAAAACACATCTAAGAACAGGAGACCATTTTCAACCAAAGGTTTGGAGGCATAAACGCAGGATAAATAGATATATTAATAAGGGAGCCTTTATATTTCTCAGTGTCCTTCATCTCTGTGTGGTGGTTATGCAGCACTGTCCTTTCTTCTCAGTACATCCAGATGTTCATGAACAACACCTGGCTGGAGCGCACGGGTGTTCCCCTTGAGAGCAACGTGATCCTGCTGCTGTGGTCCTTCACCGTCTCTGCGTACCCCCTGGGAGGCCTCACTGGGGCTGTTGTGGCTGGGCCCATGGCCATCATGCTGGGAAGGTAAGAGGGTGCTGGAGTTTAGTTTCAGCTTTTCAGCTTCCACTAGTCTGAGAGGAATCAGCAGCCCTACAGCACAACACCCACTGTAGTTAAAAATAATGAAAACATGTTTTCTCTCACAGACCAGTCTGCCATTAACATTCTGAGCTGGCAGGGAGACACTGCCTAATATGACAGTATTTCATACCTCAAAACCCAATGGGGAACGTTTTTTTCACCTGCATTACCTTCTCACCATATTCCAGCCCAGATGAGGTGCTAAAAGGATTTTATTCCGTATCTCAGGAACCACCTACATAATCACCATCATTTTCATGCCTAGTTTTCTGCTATCCTTTTAAATAGGAAGTGATAACAGATCAGACCAAGGATTTTTCTTCAAAATGATGCACAGCTCTGTCCTCAGTTCTCTTCACAGAAAATCCCCAAAATAGTGTTACTAACATAAACTAATAGGAAGTTAGATTTTGCCTCCCTCTCTCTTGACACCAGAATTTTCCTCTATGTGCTAGCACTTTGGTGATCTCATATGATGAAGCAGGCACCATTATGACTTGAGGTGGGGCTGGAGGAGTATCTCCATGGCTCACTTGTTTCGTGGTTATGATGATCTGGAAAAGATATGGCTTCCTTATTCAATTAAAACTTTGTAGTGCTTTGAGATAAAATCATATCCCATCATGAATAAGAGAAAGACCCCTGACTGGTGAGGCAGTAAGCTGGGACTAGAGAGAATTACTGGCTGTTATGGGTCAACAGAACCCTCTTCTTTTTCCTGGCTTTTCACAGAAATTTCTCCTGGAAAACACATGAGAACTTTCTGACAAAGTTTCACAATGATCATTCTATTACACGAAAATGTTTCTTTCAACAAATCAGCATTTTCAGACCAAAATGCACATGACTTACTGAAGGAATACTCCTCTCCATTCAAATGGAAACTGTGTGTGAGCACGAGAGCTCTGAATCTGGGTGAGGACCTGATGGTGCCTGCAGCAGCACGCAGGGACACCCTGTGGCTGTGCTGGCTGCTGGCAGTGACCCTGCTCGTAGCAGCAATGCAGATGACCTGTCAATGCTGATTTCTGTTTCCATGACACAACACCAAAACTGCTGATCTGGCATCTGCACACAGATACCTCATACAGGGCTTTGGGTAACCAGGATGCTCCGTGGTGGAGCTGAGCAGCACACCTCGAGCCCCCTGGCATGGTGGGATCTGTGGTGTGAAATGTTTTATCTGAAGACTAAACCTGACACACATGTGCTCACAACTGTCTTTTCTCTCTGCAGGAAGGTGTCCCTGCTGCTGAACAATGTCTTTGTGATCATAGCTGCATCCTTGTCAGGATTCAGCCGAATGGCAAAATCCTTTGAAATGATTATGCTCAGCAGATTTTTTACTGGTGTGAATGCAGGTATGACAACATGAGAAATGTAGCAGGATGAAGGTGATAACAATTAGAAGTAGAAGATATTTAAATAGGAATGATCCAAGATATGAAAGCAATTGATCCTCTAGGCTGACCAGACACATGTAAGTGAACTAAAAAGCTGTATACACAGGTTTCATATTTTGCTTCTAGGGGCTCTTTTTCTGAAACAGGCAGGGGGTTTGTGTAATACATGTATATGTGTGCACAGGGAGAATCTGAGCTGAAAATCAATCCCTGTCTGCTTGTAAGCTTATCAGTCACTCACCAGCATGAGCACTGATATTAAAGCTTTTGTAGTAGTTCATCCAAAGAAATAATGATTGTTATAAGTGACTTAAAATATGATATTTCCCTCAAAATGGGGAACTAGAGGGAAGCATCACTTACAACCTTGGGTTTGGTACTGAAAAGACCACAGGGCTAAGGCCTTGACAGGTTTCAGTTTCATTATCCACTACTCTTTGTGAGTATGGAAATGTGTGTTTAGCAGCTCATACAAGGAACACAAGTGAAATTGAAGGTCGATAATAAGCACTGGTGGGTCAGTCATCACATGGCCTGCAACAGAAGAGTGCAGCTGGCAACCTCAAGAGGTGGCTGACTGCATTTATCCTTGCCTCCTCTGCCCACAAGCTGAGGTCAGCATTTGTCTGCCTTGCCCAGGTGTAAGCATGAACATTCAGCCCATGTATCTGGCAGAAAGTGCCCCAAAGAAGCTCAGAGGAGCTGTGGCCTTGACCTCTGCATCATTTACAGCCCTGGGGTTGGTGCTGGGGCAAGTTGTTGGACTCAGGTAATGTCAAGCAAGAAGCTCGCTTAATAAATCTTCCTTCCTTCCTTCCTTCCTTCCTTCCTTCCTTCCTTCCTTCCTTCCTTCCTTCCTTCCTTCCTTCCTTCCTTCCTTC
This sequence comes from Acanthisitta chloris, assembly GCF_000695815.1. Taxonomy (NCBI): domain Eukaryota; kingdom Metazoa; phylum Chordata; class Aves; order Passeriformes; family Acanthisittidae; genus Acanthisitta; species Acanthisitta chloris. Next base: position 5,352 of record NW_008692509.1, read on the forward strand.
CTTCCTTCCTTCCTTCCTTCCTTCCTTCCTTCCTTCCTTCCTTCCTTCCTTCCTTCCTTCCTTCCTTCCTTCCTTCCTTCCTTCCTTCCTTCCTTCCTTCCTTCCTTCCTTCCTTCCTTCCTTCCTTCCTTCCTTCCTTCCTTCCTTCCTTCCTTCCTTCCTTCCTTCCTTCCTTCCTTCCTTCCTTCCTTCCTCCCTTCCTTCCTTCCTCCCTTCCTCCCTCCCTCCTTTCCTTCCCTCCCCCCCTCTTTTCACTCTTCCCTAGTGCCCACATGCAGCAGAGCTTGCTGGGCTTTTGCCAGGTTGTAAAATGTACCGTGTGAATTATGTTTGTTTGTTTTGTTTTTTTTTCCCTAGGGAGCTCCTGGGAGGGGAGGAGAGCTGGCCGTTCCTTTTAGCTAGCAATGTGGTGCCTGCCCTGATCCAGCTCACAGCTCTGCCTTGGTTCCCTGAAAGTCCCAGATACCTCTTGATTGACCGTGGAGATAAAGAATCCTGCATCTCTGGTGAGTTTAGGGTGCCTGTTAGCCTCTCACTGAGCGTGTGAGATACACTGACTGGGCAGATAGACAGTGAGAAAGTTGATTGCAAATCCTTAGCACATGTTCAGCATGTTTGGTCGAAAGCAGATTGAAATGTAGACTTCTTTCCCACACAAATACTCTGTTTAGTGACTCTGTCAACTTCCATGAACATAAAGGCTTTGAGCCCATACCGTGGCTGTGTCAGTAGTCCCATGGATGGTGTTTTTCTAAACCACAGAACCATATTTGGTGCCATTGATGTTTGCAATTGCATTAGCTGCTGCCCCCTCAAAGAGTGCCCAGGTAGTGGTCGGGTGTGTATTTGTATGAACAACCACAGTAATTCTGAACACAGATGAATGTATGAATTTTTGCATCCCGCTTTTGTGCGTAGACTTGGGCCCCAATGTTTTTGGAATGGTGCCACAGATTTTACATATAGGAAGTGTGACATCAGGTTGCAAATATTATCAGTTAATTCCTCCTTCCAAACTAAAGATTATGCTATAATCTTAAATATAGGTGATCTATTGATGTAATTGAAAGGCATCTTCCTACAAAAGACTTTTTTGCTATGATAGTAGGGTCAAAAGGTGAGACTTGTGGTCACAGTGGCAAATATGTTTTGTAACTATGAAGTGAAAGAACTGCTGGATGAAGAGCTCATGATCAAATCTGAAGCCAGTTCATATTAAAGGATTTGCTTAGATTTGTGGCATACAAATCCTCATATGCAGAGTGACTGGAATTAGTTTCTGGGAAATATGTGTACCAAGAAGGTCTTACTTGCCTGCATTTCCCAGGGAAGTCACTTGGGATCAGAGTCTGAAATGGCACTGGTGGGAAATATTCTGTTGTCAAACAATGGTGAGGGATTTGCACTCCCTTTCCACCAAGTCGAGTGGCTGCACCACAACTGGTCAGCTCTGTGAAGGTAACAGCATGATCACAGACTCTGTTCTGCAGCTTTCTGCAGCCATCCCCTGCTGCTCAACCAGGCAAACTGGAAGGAAAGCACAAGGGGTAAGATGTTCCCTTGTCCTTGCAGCACTGCAGAGGCTCAGAGGCACCAGTGACCTGAGTGCAGAGCTGGAAGAGATGCTGGCTGAACAGGCTGCTGTTAAAGGTCAGAGAGCAAAGAACCCTTGGGAGCTCTTCCAAAATCCAGCTATGAGGTGGCAGCTGGTGAGCATCATTGTGCTGAGCAGTGCCATGCAGCTCTGTGGGAACGATTCGGTAAGCAGCCTGGCACAGGAGTCAGCAGCAGTGCTGCATCATGAGACACGGGTGAGAGCTCTTGGGTTTAACATTCTTTCTGCAGGAGAAGAACAACTAGTGGTCTGTCTGCCTGTGGAGATAGATCTTCAAACCTCAGAAGGTTTGCTCCCGAAGTACACCTGGGCATTATGGAAAGATTCAGAAGGATGCTGTCCAATAGCCTGTATGACAGCACATCAGTCACTCTCTGTGCAGTCCTTCAGGAAAAACAATGAAATTTATTTTCAGACCTCTTCCCTCACTGCTTTCTCCTCTCTTCTCTCCCCAGATGTATTTTTATGCAGCTTATGTATTCCAAGAGGCCGGAATTCCTGAGGACAAAATCCCATATGTTGTAATCGGCACAGGAAGCTGTGAACTGATCACGTCTGTCACTTGTGTGAGACTCTTAATGCACTCTGCTGACATGCAGCCTCTGCTGACAGTGTGAAGGCTGTTAATTACAAATTTTGGATGGACACTGCTATCCAAGCCCTTTAAGCACAGCAGCCAGGCAGTCTGGCAGCACCCACAGCCAGACAGGTTAATGCAGAAGTATTTGGTCAGACATTGCATCATCATCACTGTCTGAAATCTCTAAAAGTGTAACTCTCAAGCTTTGTGTCCATATGGATAGTGGCAGAGTTTAGACTGCAGCTGGGACATTCTCATTTTCCCTGAACACCCTTCTTGCCTGACTTGACTTTTTTTTTGCTGAGAAGCAGATAACATCCTTAAAGTAGCTGTAGAGTGAACTAGGCATGAAGTATTGAAACAGGAAGAGGCAGTCAATATAAGCACAGGTTAAACATCTTGCTTTATTTTACTGTGTTGCTTTGTGCAGAACATGATCATAGACTATGCTGGTCGGAGGCCACTGCTGTTGGGGGGATATATCTTCATGGCAGGATGGGCCATTGTCTTCATGGTCGCTCTGAGCCAGCAGGTAACAAACCTTAATTATTTCAGTGGAATGGAGTTGGGCTTTGCCTTTTATATGACTGGGGTGTTCAGTGGTGGCAAACAAGTGTAAGTGCCCTCACTGGTTTTCCGTTGGTCTCTGTGGCTATAGACTCAGATTAGCTGGATGCCTTATCTCAGCATGGCCTGCATTTTCGCCTATATCCTGAGCTTTGGAATCGGACCAGGTCAGTGCCCTTAGTGTTTTCACTGAAACTTTTGGGTACTGCAGGGGCTTGGAGTTGTGTACGAGCAGCTTATGGAAAATCTCAGACCCTCTTTAGCCACAGCACACTCAAAGGAATGAGGCAATTTCTACCGGTAGTGTTCAGCTGTTTCACAGGGGCTTGCAAGCCCCTGGCACATCAATGTTGTGCAGGGCCAGTCTGGGCCCTGCTCTGTGTTGTTCCTCCTCACAGCCACCTTGGCTGTAAGGCCAAGGCACTTGGGGGTTATTCTTGTCCTAAATAGATGACAAGGTTTTGATTTGCTGCCCAGTCCATTAGGGCTGTAAACCACCATTTCTAATGCTTCACTTTAACCCCAGAGTTTTTCGATTGTGTCATCTCTTTATTTACTTGTAGATACCTGGAAGCACTATTTCCACATCCCTCTGTTAGCCTACTAACATACATTTTCTTGTCAGAATCCATTAGTTTCTGTGTGTGTGGGGTAATACACAGGCTGTGTGTGTGCTGACGTTTGCAAGGTGTGTGAGTAGATGTGAGTCTCTGTTTGCTGACATGAGTCTGAAGGAAGGCAGGTAAGAATAGAACCAAGCTGCCAGTGTCACATGCCACACAAGCTGGCAATAATTTCTTGTTGCAGTCCCTACAGTGCCATGGGGTTGAATTAATTATAAACCATTCTCACAGTTCGGTCCTGGTAAGAATAATGTGGATTACTAAACCTTTTCTGGCACTTCACTCTAACATGAGAGAGTTTGAATAATTAGTCAGTCCTTAATATTTAACCTAAAAATTCCCTTCTGCAGTTAATCTCTATTACCACTTGTTCTGGCATTCTTGACTAGTGAGAATAATTTACTGAATAATAATTTACTGTTCTCATATACTTCATGTTGGGTTTTCTTGTTAAGATATGTTGGTTTTATTGTAATGTCAACAGTATTAACTTTCTTGCCATTTCTTTACAGCTGGTGTAACAGGAGTTCTGCCCACAGAGGTTTTTGATCAAATGTCCCGGCCAGCTGCTTACATGATCTGTGGCTCTCTGCTCTGGTTCAACCTATTTCTGGTTGGAACAGCCTTTCCATTCATTGTGGTGCGTTCCCAAGGCAAAGAAATCACCTGCAGCACTTTACTGTTCTGTACAAGAAAGGGCTCTGATAGTGATCAGTAAGAGAGAATATTGCAAGCAGCAAGACAGCACTGCTATGAAAAGTATCTTTATGAGGAAAGTGGCCAGAATTCCTCTAAACCAAACTTTCCCCATGATCCCAATGGTGATTTCTGGTTTGAGGTTGGGAGCAAATTAATTTTTGGCATGAATGACTGATATTCCTGCTCTGACCTCAGTTGAGAACAGCTGGGACTAAAGATGTCATATAATTTTCCTTGGCCAGACCCTGGCACCATTACCTAAGGTGATTCCTGAAGTGAAAGGGAGTAGATCTCCACCATATCCATTCCTGTCTTATTTCCTACTGTGGGTTCCCATTCTGGACAATTATACATAGAGAGAAAGACAGAAAAAGGCATTTTGAAATGCTATTCCTGCTATGTGAAATCTCCCAACCTGTGCTGGGGAGGGGTTGCCTCCAGGCTCCCGTGGCCCTCACCAGGGTGCACAGAAATACTCCCTGGGTGACCTTAGTCCATGCAGGAACAAGGATTAGTGGCCTATTTGTCATCATACAGAACATGTCACCAACATTGTCTTGTTTTTCTCCTGCTTCTCAGCAAAGTCTAGCACATTTCTGCTACGTCCCATTCCTTGTGGTCTGTGTCTGCACTGCACTCTACGTTGGGTTTTTTCTTCCTGAGACAAAAGGAAAGTCCTTCCTGGAAATCTCAGAGGAGTTCAAGAAACAGAACTTCAAAACTAAGACACATGCAGGTTTTTATAAAGGACCCGAAGAGATCAAAACCACCACATTGTAGCAGAAGAAATGAAGATGGTACCTGGGGGAAGTTCAGCAGTGGATTTGGCAGTGGCTATGTTCTCTTGCAGGGACACAAAGAGAGAAGTATTACTCTTAGGTTCTTACATTCACCTTGAAAACATACACCTGAACTGATAAATCCAAGCAAAAGTTAATAAACTATTCTCAGTTGCCAGGACTGAGCAACACATATTTTAGATTCCATGTTAGAGAGTGACAGAGTGATGCCTTGTTCTCTTATCATCAAGCAACTCCATGTAATGCTTAGCAAATTTCTTCAGAAGTTCTATATTTCTCCTCCACCCAAACAGTAACTTCCATCTCAGCAGCCTTTCTTTCCTTGGCCATGAATCTTGGCTCTCTAACACAGATATTAATGCGATTAAATTCTGTTTACAGACACCAAATGAAATTTTCAGTACCTTGTCTTGGTGCTCCTGTTGTTTCTGTTATTAAGTGATTTCAAATAGATCCCTACTTGTTGAGCAATAGTGAGCAGTTAATTATTTTCAGCTATAAAAGCATGTGACAGATGGATTAGGAAGAAAGCTTCTAGTACTTGCTAAGTAAGTGGCTTATTATACAACGGACTTTTGGGCATTGTTTGGCAGACTATTTACTCTGGACTGGTTTTCTTCATGGCCTGTTTGTTGTCTTCCAGTCCTATGTTGTAAAGTGCAAGTAATTCTCCAGCCCAGTTTGTACTGCTCTCATGGCCACTGCTGGTTCATCTTGTAGAGTTTTGCACCTGTGCTCTGCTCAGGTTAAGTGTGGCAAGGAGCTCATATGGCAGCAGCTTGTTTTGGATGTGGAGATTTAGATCACGGCAGAACGTTCTCTGTGGCATGTTCTTGTGTCTCCACAGGGCACATCAGAAAAGACACAGATGTGATACTGATTCTATTTAGTTAACCTGATACAGAACAAGGCAATGCTCCTCATTTCATGTGGCCTTTCACAGGCATTGGGCTGACTGGGTTCTTTCAGTGTTTTCTCAAAATCCTAATCAAGCCATCTCTTTTCTTTTGACTTTGTTTGTATGGAAGTCGCAGCACTGCTGATGGTTACAGCAAAGAAGAACACTTAAATTTTCAAGATAAGTAGGTAAAGTTTCTTTCAGTGTATTTTGAACTACATTTTTCAGAAAAACACAGCACTTTCGAATGCCAAGACTGTGAATGTTTCCAGAGTGTATTACTGACCAGCTGGGCCTAAGTGGAGCAGCAGATCTATTTCTCAGAAAAGGAGTCTGTGCATGAACTCCCTTTGACTACCTAAAGTTTGTAACATACAAAAAATAAAAGTAAATTTTTGTTCCTTTGTGGTTGCTGGCATTTTAGAAGTCATTCATATACAGACATGGGCAAGAGCAGGTGCCTCTGATCTTGGACAGCACTGAGATTTTGAAATGTGCAGGATTTTGAGATAAAACCATCAGGAGCAGGACTCCATGGATCTGGGAACTGAAGAGATACTTTCTGTAGTTTGGAGAGAACAGTGAGGGGCAAATGGAAAGAGTAAAACACAAAGTCAAAGGAAAAATTGCTGGTACCATCATGATGGTAGCAAAATATTCCAACATTCTTTTGGTGAGGACCAGAGAAAGGACAGAAGTGAAGCACAGAAGGCAGTAGAAAGGATGCAGGCTGGGAAGCAGGGGATCAACTGAGGAGATTGCCTGGGCAGAGGGAGAGGCCTGGCATGCACTGCTGGATATACAGGTCAGAGAAGAGAGAAGTCCTGCAGTGTCCAGAGGTCCTCACCTTGGCACCTCTGTGGCTGCTCCCATGAGTCAGCACTGTGCCTTTCCCCAGAGCCCTGGAATGACACAGGCTGTCTGCACCTCTCAGTAAGAAACATGCCTGTTCAGAAATGACACATATTTACTTGACTTCCTGAGTTCCAGAGCCAGTCCTGTGAGAGCATGTGGCAGAAAACACTAATTCCAGCTTCCAGCATTTTTTGTGTCTGTGGCCTGACATCAGGAGTCTTTAGACTGTTTAAGCAAACACAAACAATGGTTACATTTCGTTTGATCTAATTTGTTAAATTTTAATTGAAGCATTTCACAAGTTGGTTAATTGATACTGAATTAAAACACTTTCAACTGAAGAAAGATATAACACTTGCTCAGATTTTCTTACCATGTAAAGTGTTAAGTAAAAACACATCTTGAAAAGTGATCCTCGGTGACTCATAGCTGATACTACTGTTTACAAATCTAATAATCCTGCACTGTTGGATTGATTAATAAACTGCAGAAGAGAAGAATAGTTACTGCTGCTGTCCTCAAACATTGCTCCTCTGCATAAATCAGCTCTCACTCCAACCCACCTGAGGTTGGGGTTCTTCTAGACACCAGGGACATGCAGCATCCAAGACTAGGGAACCACCAAGTGCAGCCACTCACCAGGAGAAGGAATTCCCTCCTAAGCTGTCTGAATAACTTGTAAAAGCCTTTCAACAGAACCATCTTGGAGACTGTTAGATAAAGAGGTCCTTCAAGAATTATGGATAAAAATAAAGATGTCATTTATTTATTTTGCAGTCAGGATTTAAAAGTGACATTGAACATTCCTAGCACCTGCCATGTATTATAGGGACACAAAGCTGAACTTTCAGCCAGTGACCATTACTCTGAAAGAGTCAACTGACCCCATAACTCAAGAGCTGGATGCACAGGTGTAGTCAGGCTTGGCAAGTTGGGCTTCCAAAGGTTTTGCTGTATTGAGGCTCAAGGTAGCAGCCAGAAACTTTTCCTTTAAATGCAATAACTGATTACCCAGCTGATGACTTGGGGAGTCCAAGCCAGTCCACTCTGGTTTGTGCCAGGCTCTGGACTTTGACTTTGATCAGTGCATTTTTTTGTTTTCCCTTACTCATCTCCTGCAGCTCTTACTGTTGTTCAGCTGGCACATGCCTAGGGACATGCCTAGAGACCTGGTATGAGCACACAGCTCACCAAAACTATCCTCAGCTTCATCAGTAACCAGCACAGTAATGACAAACCAAACAGCGAGAACTTCATTGCAAACCAAAGGGAGTGTAAACACCAACAAAGAATGAAATGACGTGTTGAAATATTATCTCAGGCTCCTCTTTCTCTATATATAGAGTGACTTTTTCCAAAGTAACCAAGGAAAGCATCAGGAAAGACCTAGTCTGCAGGCGGGGATGACTACCTGTGCATGCAAGTTGGTATATTCTTTTCTCTTTTTTCCCCAAATAGAGTTTTTGCAGTGCATATTTTTCCTTTCTGCTATTCTAAAAGACCTGTTGCATAAGTTCAGTACAGAAAGGAAAATAAATCTCAATCAGATGGAGTAAAAATAAGAGTGTGAAGTCATATCTGAAAGATGTCAAGTATTGTGCCAGGAATTAATTTTAGAAAGTAAAGAAAATTGGATTTAAGAGAACATTTAATATCTGATGCATAACAGTGAAGACAATCCAAGGGAGTTCAAGAGAAGAGCAACAATGTGAAGCTAAAGTTTGATAGATGGAGGAGGACTGAAGACTGAAAAAGAGTTATGATAACAAAGTACCTGAAAGATAGAAACATCTAAGGATAGAAACCAATTCTTTCCAGTCAAGGAAGCATAGAAACAGACAAAAAATAAAGCAAAAAAAAATTTTTAAAAGCAATTCTATTATGAATATTTAGTTTTAAAAGTCTTCTTAAATTTCAAATCTATAAGACTGGAAAAGTAATCCGAGAGGTGCAACAGCAAAATGAAGCAGTGGTGTTACAGTGCAAAGTGGAGATGAGACTAAGAAATTTGCTGCAGTTGTGATCTAAAATTTGCACCTAGAATAGAGCTGTCAGACTTTCTTGCTGATGGGAAGTTTCATGCTGATGTAGGATTTTTTGTACCATGAGGGGTAGTAGGGATGTCTAGTAGTAGCAACTGTGAATCTCATTTCTTCCTAGTGCTTCAACAAACAGGAGGCTGTTGTCATTTAATAAATGAATGTACCAAATACCAAATTTATTCAGAGCTGACTCCTTTGAGGTCAGCAATGTTGCAGCATGGATAAATTTGATGCCCATTCACACAATGGCATTCACCTGATTAGAAATCAGGTTGTAAAGGTTTGGCAGTCCTTGATGATGTTCCTATGATCTGTTCTAGGCCTTCCAATCCCCAATTGTTTATCAAGTCTCAGCCAAATCACTGAGCAAAATATTCATTTAGGTGAGCTAACAAGTGGGAAAGGAAGATCAGAAAGGACAAATAGGTGGAATTGTTCACAAAATGCTTGCACAATGCATCATGCTCCCTCAACCAGTTACCCTGTGGTAGTGCAGATTAAGACAGCCAAAGCTGAAGAGAGAAGCACTGAAGTGTGTAACTGAGCTATGAGCTTTGTGTCTCAGATTTCTCCCCGTCCCGTGCTTTAGTAGCTGTGGTTTTCTATTGCTGGCTCTGTGTCTCAGAGGAGGTAGGTGTGTGGCACTGCTCAAACTGTTGGAGTTCCCAAGGAAAACACAGGACACTTGAGGGCATGTCTGAATAGCTGTACCAGCTTTGTTTGCTGTTTTTATTTCCTGCCAGAAAATGAGCCACAACCTTTTTCTCCTGGCTTTTGTTCTGGGCATTGGTGGAGCTTTCCAGTATGGGTTGCAGACCTCCATTATCAATTCTCCTGCTGAGGTAAGCATGGAGAGCTCAAAAAACTGTTTCACTGTTCTCAGGCATTCATGCCTCCATATGCAATCACTAACTTTCACTTCTAGTCTCAAAACTAGACTTATTGTGATTTCTTATTTCTAAATGTAGCTGTCACTGCCCCTGTGCTTCATGGGGTTTTACCTTCTGTCTGATATTACAGAACCCAGAAAGTGATTTCCATAAAGTCTGCCATTTCCAGCTTGCTGAGTTGGATTGCTCATAGGGTGAATCCTCTTTCCAGTGCTCAGGGAGTTCCTTGTACCATGTGCTTGGCCACACATACTATATCTAAATGTGTCTGTAAGGTGAAATAGGAGAGGGAAGAGCTGAGGTCAGCACTGATACCTGCAGCTGGAAATGGAAATTTAGGGGAGGTGTTTGTCATCTTGAATGGTGCCAAGGACACTGAGGTCATTCTATTACCACATTGGGAACCCTCATCAAGAATGAGGGTGCCATGGAGCTTATGAACAGTTTGTCAGAGACACCTTACAACAGGCAAAATCGAGGCACAAATCCTGCTCTCACTTTAGTCAGTTGAGGTAAAACATGGATTTTACCCAAGGCATCAGGCAGGATGTAGCAGGTGGACAAGAGAGACAGACAGACAGACAAGAAGGAATGGTGGGAAAGATCAGGTAGCAAAACAATCAGAGTTTAGCACAGACAGAAGACCAACCTGCCATTCTCTTAGTGGCACTCAGAAGACCAACCTGCCATTCTCTTCTCTTAGTGTAATATTTAATATTGATATATTTATTCATTACACCTTGTTGCTAAAACATTAACTTCATGGATGTTAATGTCAAAATTCCCTTTAATTTCATCGGGGCTAAGATTTCAACCAAGGCATTGTTAGAAATGTATCAAAAAGACCAGTAAGTGGATAAGAGAATCAAAAAAGAGGTGCAGCTATGGAAAAATATGTTGACCAAGTATATTTAATATTGATATATTTATTCATTACACCTTGTTGCTAAAACATTAACTTCATGGATGTTAATGTCAAAATTCCCTTTAATTTCATCGGGGCTAAGATTTCAACCAAGGCATTGTTAGAAATGTATCAAAAAGACCAGTAAGTGGATAAGAGAATCAAAAAAGAGGTGCAGCTATGGAAAAATATGTTGACCAAGTCCATTGTTTGTGTTTTTCTTTTCAAGTACATCAAAAGTTTCATCCGTGAGACCTGGCTGAAGAGATATGGCTCTTCTCTCAGTGAGGAGATGGTCACCTTGATGTGGTCCTTTATTGTGTCTATTTACAGCATCGGTGGCCTGCTGGGCTCCTCATCTGCTGGATATTTGGCTGTCAGGTTTGGAAGGTAGGAATAGTGATCACATTAGTCTTTCTGTTTATACCCACAACTACAAAAAGAAGTGACTGTGTCTTGGGAGAAACACTGCTTGTAAAGTGGCACTGTGAGCAGCCCAGAGCTGCTTCAGATGAAGGATCAGTAGTACAGTAAAGAAACAGGATGGCAAAATCTGCCAATGATAACAAAGAAAATCATACCCTTTCCCTTATAAAGTCTGAAGTGAATCTAATCCAAGGAAATCACACAAAGAGAACATGCATTTCAAAGGGAATTTCAGACAACTGCTCACAAAGCTTGTCCTTCACTGGAGGCATCAAAACTTTCAACTGACTTATCAGTCCGTGATAACATTTTCCCATTCCCATTTCCCATTTCCTTCACTGCAGCTGATCTCACAAGTGGACACAGAGTCTGTAGCTGTGGTACAGTTCCTGTCACTTCAGTCAGGCTGTGAAAGACACAGGGTCAATATTTATGCTCACATTAATTGAAATGAATTCCAGGAAGAAGGCCATGCTGCTGGCCAATATCCCTGCTCTGCTGGGCTCAGCTCTGATGGGACTCAGCCGGCTGTGTGGATCTTTTGAGATGATCATCGCTGGAAGGTTATTTTCTGGAGTGTGTGGAGGTAAATTACCACTCCTGCCTAAGGCATTAAATAGTTGGAAGAGCAGTGTCTGAGAGTCACAAGGATTTACCAGTCTGAGTATCATAGATCATAGATTTTTACTGCACTCTTCAGAGGACATGACTGCTGAATGCATTTTTAACTAAATAAGAAACCTCAAACAAGTCTAATTGCCAGATGCCTCAGAAGGTTACATTCTCTCAGTGTTTTCAACCCCTGAGCAGTTGGATAATGATAATACTAACCAGCAAACAAGCCTTGAGAGAGCATAATGGAATGTACAGCAAACCAACTTTTTGGTTTCAATCACAAAATAAGGCACATAATATCTTGAGTAGACACTGAAATATATCATCTGAAACTAAAGGGAGTAACCACAATCCTGTACATGTGGCTGCAAGAAGCATTGTAAGAGAAAAACAGCCTGATGAAGGACAGATTTCCCAGGGGCACATACTTGCTTAGTGAAATATTTAGCAAAAACACAAGGCCACGGTACAGGGAACATGCTTCATGTCAGGCAGCACATAGCACAGGTAAAAAGATGTCTCAGAGCCTCCCCCTATAGACTTTGTCCATAATGGTCTCCTTCAAAACACCTGATCCATGGGGGTTTGCATTGCCCTAACAGTCCTTTGTCACTGCAGGTTTAGCTCTGAATATCCATATCATGTATGCTGGGGAATGTGCCCCACGGAAGCTCCGTGGGATGATTGCCATGACAGCTTCTACCTCCATCGCTGCTGGAAAATTTGTAGGATTTTCTCTGGGTCTCAGGTAAGAGAGATATAACCATATATCAATGCAAGCCTATAGACAGGCAAATCAGCAACTGTTTTCAGACATGCTTGCAGGGTACCCTAGGCAGTCAGACTTAATTAGCCCAAATTCCTGACTTTAGTGAGTGGGAAACAGAAATCATACAACATATGTAATCTTGATGAATGGTGTTGCTTCCTAGCAGAGACAGATCAAAATACAGACAGTTAAAAACCTGTAGCAGATTTCAATGGGTTTGAAAGAAATCAGCCTTTTTAAGAACTGACACTTTCCATTTTTTTAGAAGGAGCAGGGAATATCAGATACATCCAAACTTCCACAAACTGGCACACTCACTCATCAAACACACACACAAAACCAGACACCTATGGTGGATTCATCCCCCCCAGCACAGGCTCTGTCTGCCTGTCCTGTGCCAAAGATGGTCTGTCCCATTCCCAGGGCACACATCATTCTGGCCATAATGTTCTCAAAGCTGCAGGAAACAGTGGCTGATACTTGGGGCAGTCAGTACCAGGCTCATAGCCTATGGATCTTGTTCTAATTGTAACATGAGCTTCTTTGGATCAGAAACAGAGGGATCAGCCACTGCAGGTTCTTCCTTCAGCACTCGTGCCAGGACACTGTTGGTCCCTGTGGGCCCTCAGCTGCTGCAGGAGGATGCAGGTGATCCAGCATTCACCACTGAGCAACAGGTGGCAATGCTGTGTAACTCTGAGCTGCAGGCTAAGGCCCTCTGCTCTCCCCTTCCACCTCCCGTTGAGATTTTCACTTTTCTGTGCTAAGAAATGCTGGAGACTCCCGGGTGGGAGCTGCCAGGACACAGACAGCAGGGCTGAGGTATGACCCTGTGTCTGTGTATGCTCACATGGCCAGCACACATGGTTCCTCAGCCCCTCTCACTCTGCTTTTTTTTCCAGAGAAGTTCTTGGAGTAGATGCTCTCTGGCCTATGCTCATGGCAGCCAATGTGGTTCCTGCCCTCATTCAGCTTCTTGCCCTCCCCTTCTTCCCTGACTCTCCCCGTTACCTGCTCATTGACAAAAAGGACAAGGAGGCATGCATCAAAGGTAAGGAAATGGGTCACAAAGAATCAATTTTGGCAAAAAGTGGAAAATACAGTAAAGCCCCACATGAGCCTGGAAGAGAGGTACAGGTGCAAAAAAGACTCTTGGTCTTTTGACTCTGAAATTACCTTCAGTGTTAATGGAACTCAGACTCTTCCATTTGGATATTAGTGATGTCTTGGCACTAGTATTTCCCTTACACTCTGCCAGGGTCCTCTGAGGGATGTTGTCACACAGTGCTTGTGTTTCCATCAGTACAGATTCTGTCCTGAACAGTCAGGGTGTGGATACAGCACCTTTGGCTCTCTGTAAGAAAGGGAGGCTCTGTAGCATCATGCTGTATCCATAAGCATTCTGTTTCTTCAGTAACCCTAACAGCAGCTACTGACAGAAACAGAGAAACAGCCATTGTGGGGTTTTAAATATCAAAAGAGAGAACTCCTTGGATGTAGACTTTTTTTTGGTTTTTTAATGTAGAAATAATTTTACCTTGTCTGTGTTTTGGAGAGTGCACAAGAACTGCACCTTTAGCAGAAGGGTATTTAGGGAAGGATTGGTCAGAATTCAGGCACAG
>NW_008692509.1:19312-61259 GCF_000695815.1 Acanthisitta chloris
GAGGTCGTGATTAAAATTTTTGGGTAAAAATAGATAGCAATGTTATGGATCTGTGTCTAACCTGAGCCCAGACCTCTAGGAAGTTCACACAAGAAAACTGCATGAAGTTCAAATAAGACACTCTGCAAAGCAAGAAATAATCCTCTGACTTCATGTCTGTGCTGGTGAGCTTGGACCAAGACTCATCTCTCCTCTTCTCCTTCCAGCTGTGAAGCAGCTCTGGGGAGATGGAGACCACATGGCTGAAATAGATGACATGATGTCAGAGGCAGAAGCCATCCGTGGGGAGAAGGCTAAGAGTGTTTGTGATCTGCTTCGTGACCGAGCTGTGCGTTGGCAGCTCATCACTCTCTTCCTTCTCGTCTCATGCATGCAGTTAGCCGGGGCCAATGTGGTACGTGTGCTGCTTTGCTCTGCTCTCTAGATTGCTGACAGTTTCTTGGCAAAATTAAGCTCTGCAACAAGTTGTGAAACGCTGATTGCAACAGTATCTCTTAAGGAGGGATCTGTTGCTGCTGTTCATTACAATCTTTTCCCATGGAAGTTTGGGACCTGGGATAAATTGAGAACTGCGTTTTAGCAAGTGTCATCTGAAGGCATCTCTATGGATTACCCTGTTAGGATAAGAGAATGGAAGGGGATCAAATAAAATCCCAAATACAGAACAAGCAAAGAACAGCATAACCTCCTCTGTGTCTCTGAACTCCAGAACGCACTGCCCAAAACTGTTCAGCCATTTCAGTACAAACTGAGTCAGGTTTGCATTTCCATGCTCTTACCTCTTTGGGTTCCTTTCCAAATCCTTTAACTTGGCACATTCTCAGATTATACACAGTTACAACATCCCAGTAACATACCTGACAGTTACTGATATACATACTCTCTAATATACCTTTTCTGTAGAAATAGAGATATTTCTGTTTCTGTAGATAGTATTGAGTATCTGAATAGATATTGTATAAAATGAGCTTACAGTAAAAGCATTTAAGTTCCAAAATCCAGATTAATTTTGCAAATTCATAGAAACTTCAAGATTCATCGACCTCTTTCTAGCCCCACTAGCACAGCACTTACTGTTACCACAAGGGAACAGTAGAATTTGAACTTACTGACAGTGGAATTTCTTACGCTTTTAGGAGTGCTTACCTCTGGAAAACTATGACTATCAAAATACCTGAAAAGGCTTAAATATAATGTAGAAAGATAGTTTAAACCATTTGCTTAGTATGTACTGTCCACATTTCTGTATGCTCCTCATCTGAAGTACATGAGACACTAAAATACGGTGAAAGATGCCAGATGAAATTACAACCTGTAACATAAGACAAAGGCAGTGCTAAATGCAAGCAAAAACAAAGGAAGAAAAAGCCTGTGTTTGTTACTGAGCTCAAGACAGCTGCTAAAAAGATCTGTTCTGCACAAATCAGCCTTGTGAAAACATTGAGGATTGGTTACTGGGATCAAGAAGATGATTTTCTATTTTGTTAAGGCCTGATTAGTTGTTTTCTATCCAAAAAGACAGAAGCCAGTGTAAATATGACCACATGTGGTCAGCTTTCACAAATTTCTATTCCTTCCAGGTTTACTTTTATGCTTACAATATCTTTACAACGGCTGGAATCCTTCCTGCTCAAATCCACTATGTCTCGCTGGGGCTTGGGCTCACTGAGATCCTCTCCACAGTTCTGTGTGTAAGTTCAGCTGAATTTTGCTCTGCTGTCATGCATGGTTCATTTTAATCTTTGGACATACTGTAAATGGAGTTTTTGGCATCAAACCTTTGCAACAAATCAACTGTAAAACTGATCACACAAAACCACCTTCACACCCTCTCCAAATACAGGCATTTATATTCACTTGGGAAGACATGAGAGTCTTTCCCTCAAATCACGACCCAACCAGGGCCAGCCTGGAGAGTCCCAGTTCACCACTGGAGGAAGGGAAAATGACACTTGTCAGTAGGACTCACAGTTGCAGGAATTATGGTAGTTAACAGTGCGACCATTCCCATGCTGCTCTCCCCCCAGCTCTCCTTTGCCTGCAGTGCCACCTCTGACCTCCTTTGCTTGGCCTATGCTCCCTGCAGACCTGCACCTCTCCACCTCCCCCTCATCCCTGCAGCTCCTGGCCTTTACTCACCCTCCCACAGGAGGTAGCACATCCCAGTTCCCAACCCCTCAGTGACCTCCTGTCTGGCCACTGAAGGCAGGTACTGAATCCTCTCCCCAGTGCCTGCCTTTAAGGTCTGTCCTTTGGAGCTGGCAGCATGTTCTCCTGCTTGCAGGGTTTCCTCATTGAGCGTGCAGGGAGAAAGTCACTGCTGTGGAAAAACTACACTGTGATGGCCTTGGCTTTAGGACTCCTCACAGTCACTCTCTCACTACAGGTAAGACCCCAGTGATGCATCAGAACTGTCTTCACGTTGTATTGGATGGCAGACATTGTTACTATTTCTGTCCTCCCAAATCACTTTTTACTCTGAAAAGAAGTATTTTTGAGACTAACCATCATATTAACCGAGGTCTATTTCCAGAAATGTACATACAGATTAAAGACAATAGATTTACACAGCCAAGGCCACTGCCAAGACTCTCTCCTCCTGAAGTTTCTGGAAGAAGAGGAAATAGATACATGTTTAACATGGACATACTTTGCAGTGACGAATGTTTCTAATGGAACTGGATAAAAAAATTTTAATTTCTGATTTTATTTGCTTTTCAATTCCTACCATAGGATTCCTTTTTCTGGGTACCATACTGCTCTGTTGCACTTATCTTTATTTTCATCATGAGCTTCGGCATTGGACCAGGTTGGTATTTCCTACTGGAACAGTTTCATGCAGTCATTCCTTCCCCACTGTGCTTTTAAGGAGAGGTCTCAGGGATAGCTGTTCCACAGTTAGTGTGAATCCCTACTCCTGATTCAGTGCAGGTGTAGATGTTCCCCTCCATACTATCATCAGAGGTAAAATGTCATTTCCCATTGCATTCCTACATGTTTTCCTCCTGAAGAGCCAAGCAGCACCTCAAACACTGCCAGGTTAGTTAAAGCCATGAACTTATGTGGCAATATGAAGTATGATGTACAGAAGCACCCTGTAAAATTTCTAAGTTTCTTTTTTTTTCCAACATTTTTTTTCAGCTGGAGTATTATGCCCCTTGCTCACAGAAATATTTATTCAGTCATACAGACCAGCTGCTTATGTTTTTAATGGTGTTACAAACTGGATCCAACTCTTCATGCTTGGACTTCTGTTCCCTTTCATTGTGGTAAGCAAAATAGGGTGTTTTGTTCCAGATCAGAAGAGCTTAGATGTTTCTTGAACCCAGAGCATGCTTCTCTTTTCAATGCCTCATGCAAAGGACAGAGCCCAAAATAGTTGCAGTTCTGATGGCCTCTTTCTTTTTACCCAGATATCTAGTGGAAGTGTAGCAAACACACAAAATGCTGCTAACTCTGCACAAGGTTAGAGTGTGACACTGGCAAACACAGAAGTTATCACAGAAGTGCCAATACCGTCAGAAATCTTTTGAATGTCATGAGGGGTTCCCTTTTTTTCCCCCTTGTCCTGTATGTGTCTCCTCTTCGGGGTTAATGTGGAAAATGGGCAGTCCCAGAGATCTCAGCCAGCATTAGCAAGGAGATGGAAAACAAAATCTTTACAGTTTGGGACCATGCAAGGAGGGACAGAGGCAACATACTACATTCCTTCCCCTGTTCAGCCCTGACTGAGGACAGAGCAGAAAGGATAAGTAACTGAAGCTCAGCACTTCTCCAAATTGTCAAGCAATGACATTCAGTCTCTGCTGAGCATACAACTTTCCTCCTTAAAACAGGAAAGGTGAATTAGTTCATCTTACCACTCAGTGCCATTCCCCAGGTGGCAGCAAGCAGGATTTATATCAGCTGAGTCCCCCATCAAGTTTTTTAGTAAATGCAAACCCAGAAATTCTGTAATCACAAGAGAAAGAAACTGAGATAAATTTTAATGAACACGTGTTGTCTCTTTCTTTTCCTACAGAAAGGCCTTGGTAGTTTCTGCTTCATTATTTTCCTGACATACTGTGCATCCATGGCTGTCTTTGTCTTCCTGGTGCTGCCAGAGACCAAAGGCAAGACCATGCTGCAGGTCATGGAGGAGTTCAAACGCCTGAACTACCGTGGAAAGAAGGGACAGTCAGTCCTGCAGCAGAGTAACTGCTCAGTGACAACTGTTACTAGACTTTAATAACAAACTCTCCACTTCATATTTTGCTCCTTTATTACTGCGGTGCCCAGAAGCCTCACTGAGCAAGGGAGAACCCATTTCTCCACAAACAGCACAAATGTGTATTTTAAAACTAATCACCTGCAGTGCAGAGTGCAGGATGAACTTGGTGGTTGTCTCCAGCTGCTGAAACAGGAGCTGAGTTAATTCCTCTGAAGAAAATAATCGAAGTGTATAAAGAAGTAAGAGCTTTGTCAGTCCCTCCAATTTATCAGTTTTGTAAACTGAAAACACAACATCTGCTATTTTTCTTGGCAAAACCAGCACTCCACAATTGTTGAAGAAGAGAGTGTGGAAGCTCCAGAGGTGTAGCAGACTTGTGAAACTGAGAAAAAAAGAGAAGACAGAATTTTCACATTGAAATTATCTGCTGCTATTAACAAGGCAGTGCTGCTGAGTCTTCCCAGAGAAGAAGCTTCAGTTTCAGAAATGAAGTGTTAGCTCCTTAATCCAGTGGAAGAAGAGCTCTGTGCCTCTGAATAGACAATCACTACACAATGTTTCTCCTGCTTCTGATTTTAGGGATTCCTCCACTGGAAAACACAGAGATATGTCAGCACTGAACAAAAGCATGAGCAAAGAAAGCAGAGCTGCAGGAAATCATGACTGGACAAATCCACAGAGGGCAGATTCTCATTCTCCATTAGCAGTGACTATCTAGCATGTCTTCAGCCTGGAGAACACTGAGTTTCAATGGGATTGAGCTCCTGACAGTAACTGGTACTGATGAGCCAAAAAATAGTGGTGCTTTTCCTGGAGAACCCAATCTGTATGTCTGAGTGTTTGCTTCTCTCTCCAGGTCTCTGAATACTCCATATTTTCATTATAACACATGGTATAAAGGGCTTCACTTTTTGTATTCATTGTTGTATGACATGACACATTTTTGGTCTTCTTCATGCTTTGCAGTTTACTGATAAGGAAATAAAAAGCAGTGACTAGGAAAACACACCCTACTGATCATGCCTGGATTTGGTTTTCACTGAATGAAGAGTCAGGGACTGGGACTGGGACTGGGTTGTTGAGGTCAAGGAATATTGTGTCTGTTTGTTCTGGAAATGAGATCTTCAGTACTGACTGATGCAGATGTTGCACAATAAAATTTGCAAAAGGACCTGAATATTGAGCTGCAGTTTCTTTCACAGCCCTGAGGCTCCTGCTATTTTGTCTTCACACTGTCCCCAAGACATTGATTATTTTAGAAGTCTTCATTTGGCCTGGTCTTTCTCAACCTTACTGGTTCCCAGTGAGGAAGTTTTTACTGTCTTACAAGGCATTAGAAACTTGTTTCCTTATACAAGTGTTTATGCAGTATGATCTTGTCCAATACACTTTGACTCTTCCCTAATACTAGTAAATACTGTCCAGCAGAGGGAAAGTGTGGTAAATCATTAACACTGCCATAAACTAGCATGGACTGGGAATAAAGGTTAAAGAAGTACTTGTGAATCTGAAGTGTAGGATCCAGGATCACACAAGTACAACACAGGGCATCTTTGAAAACAAAATCCCTCCAAACCAAAGGTAGTGGGTGAGCTCAGTTCTGTAGTGGGTCTGGAATAAGCACATTTCTCATAGTGTTCAAATCCTAAGTGAAAAGACTTGCCCTGTCCTCTTCTTTAGGAAAGTAAATAAGAGCCACTCTAGGCTCCCTGAAGGAAGATGATAGCACTGTCTGGCTCCTCACACAACAGGAACGTGCAGGTGTTTTCACAGTGTGAGTAAGGGGGAGCACTCCCAATACAACAAGGATAAACATTTACCAATGTTGTAATCAGCTTGTCATATCTGGGTCTTGGAATAATTAAACCAGCAAGAAGAGGCCCTGGCCAGTGTCAGAGGAGGACACAATTTCCTAAAAGCCACATAGTTAGAATTTAACTTCTGTGCTGTGTTCCCAACCTTTTACAGTCTCAGTGTGGAAACCATCTCTCTCCTCTGACAGACTTAACAAGGGCTCTCAGAGCAGGCAGGTTTCGAGGGAAAATGCCTGGTTTCCTCTCAGACCTGGTGAGTATCCAAGTTATTTTCTAGCCCTAGTCACTAAGAGCAGCATGGTCTTTAAAGCTTACAGCAAAGGGAAGGAAACAGTTTTTCTTGTAACAAAAATCAGCAACATAGCATGTGCTTGGGACTGCACTGGGTCAGCAGTAAGACTGACTACATATGGCACCTGCAGAAAATGAATCAGAATTACAAAAGAGTGAGAGCTTTAAAAGAGGACCTGGGAAACTAGGAAAGAATGGACATTCTGAGAAGAAAATAGTAGCAGTGAAAAAGACAAAACAGAAAAAAACCTCCCACTCCACTCTGCTGCCCTGCACTCACAAGGATATTTGAGGGTACTCATCTGTTTAGAGTGTGGTCTGACCAGATGCCTGAAAAAGTATGTGCTTGTGAGGAATGCTCTAAAATCCAGTGTACTTCATGGAAACACAGCATTTCAAGCAGGAGTCCTTCATGTAGGGACTCTAAAAACACCATTTCCTATGGACTTAACAAAAGCGAAACATAAAAGCAAAGTGTTTTAAGAGGACAGATAATGAAAACAATGACCCTGAGGAGGCAAAATTGAAGGAAAAAATGGATTCAAGAAAGTCATAGCTATTTCTAATACCAAAACCAACACAAACTATCTGAACAAGGCTTTTATGATTCAAGTTTTTTGTTTCTGTGGTTAGCAGAGCTAACAGAATTGGACATTGCCTCTTTTCAGGCTGCTAATGACCAGGAGAGGAACATAGCAAAATTTGCAGATTTGCATCTTGACAATTTTCCAGGAATTTTGCTTGATTATTGAAAAATTCAAAAGCCCGTTTTAAATGGTTTTAAAGGTTTTAAACATTTTAAAGGTTTCTTGACAGTAAAAATATGAATATATACGATCCCATAAATTATTCCATGGTCTGAAAGCCATGCTAGTGTCAGGAACTTAGGATGTGTTTCATTATCCTTATCGCCCTCCACAACTTATCCTCCTCTGCAAAAAGGAGGTCGGAGTCAGGTGGGGGTTGATCTCTTCTCCCCGGCAACCAGCAGTAGGACAAGAGAGCATAGACTCAAGCTCTGCCAGGGGAGGTTTAGGCTGGATATTGGGAAGAGATTTTTTACAGAGAGAATGATCAGGCATTGGAATGGGCTCCCCAGGGAGGTGGTGGATTCACCATCCCTGGAGGTTTTCAAGATGAGACTGGATGTGGCACTTGGTGCCATAGGCCAGTCACCACAGTAGGGTTGGACTCAATGATCTTTGAGGTCTCTTCCAACCTGGTTGATTCTATTCTATGATTCTATAATTCTATGATTATCTTTGACAGGTTCAGTACCGGAAGCTGTTGCTAATGATTTTGGTGCTGGGAATTGGTGGAACTCACCTCTCTGGTTTTCAGATGTCTGTCATCAACTATACTTCTCCGGTAAGTGAGGCCTTCATAAAATCACATTTCTAACCATCCCTCATGGGACTAGGCCCTACACTTTGAAGATGCCCACAAAAGCTGCTAGGTGTTGCTATGTCAGTTTATTCCCAGTGCTTTCCAATGCCATACTGTCACTGTCAAAGGACAAAATGAGTTTGCATGATTCCTAGGAACTGTGCTCCAAAGACAACTTCCCATGGAACTGTGTTGAAACAAGATATTGCAACGATCTCTATAAAATTTATGTCATGGAGAAAAAAAGATTAAAAACTAGCTGATGGAATCTCAACATTCAGCTCAGCCCTTTTCTCTTTATATCTGCTACCTACAGTTATCTATAATGAATAAAAGGACCTAATTTTTTTGTGTAGGAGAGTCAGGATTCAACACATGGGAGAGCATCATTAATTTTCAAAAGATTCTCTTACACTATTAGGCTGTATGAGAGGAAATATCAGTCCTGATTTGCAAACAAGTGTCCCATGGCCATGCTTTCAGTAATGACTATGAATCTAGTTTTTTAAGTTGCAAACGCTGTGAAGAACTATTGTGACTAGTGCCTCAGTGGAATGGGAATCTCCTTTTCTGTCGCAGTACATTCAGAAGTTCATCAACGAGACGTGGCTGGAGCGATACGGTTCTGTGCTGCACCAGGAGACCCTCACACTGTTGTGGTCCATCATCGTGTCTATGTACTGCGTGGGTGGGATGATCGGGTGTCTGTGCAGTGGGTACCTGACTGCAAAATATGGAAAGTAAGTATATTTCCCAAGAGCTCGGTGCTCAGGGCTGCAGCAGGGGAAGCAACCACACATTACTCAGCCGAGGGAACGGATGTCAGGCTCGCACTGCCACCTGCTGCCGCGGGATTCACTCAGCACCTCTAGCGACACCCGCGACATCAGAGGGACGAGAACGGGCGACTGTTTTGATTCCCTTGCCACAGCTTTTGGTGCCATACCATTCCGGTATTTTTGCTGAGACTCCTTTATTGGGCGATATGCTATGGGGAGCCCAGCAGCGCTGCAGTGGTGCTGCAGGAGAGGTTCTGTGGGCAAAAGCATCTTTTATTTATTTACTTGAGCACAGGCTTTAAAAACATTGTGCAGGTTCACTCCTCTGTAAGAATAATCACAGTTTCAGCAAAGATAAGCAGAAGTCCCTCAGGCCACCGAGGGTGCCACAAGGGACAAAGCCAGAACTCTCTCACTTGAGGTGGGCAGTGAAGTGAGTTCCAAGCGCAGCTGGATTTGCCTTGTCCTGCACACACATGAAGTGTTTGAGATGGGAGCCTTGCCCACACGATAGAGGTGAAAAAGGCCATTCCTTATCAGTATTTATCCTGCAGGAATTTCCTTTAGCCTCGTGGTTTGCTGACTCAGTGTTAGCATGGGTAAGAGGAATCAAGCTTTTCCCTTTCCACTCCTCTTCAAAGACATCATGCCTTTTCATAATCAGATTTTGTTGTCCTGTAAGGAAAGGATTTAAACCTGGTCATGGCTTGAGTCTGTAACTCCAGAGGAGAACAGGCAGACATTAGTCAAAGATGAAAAAGTAAAACATGGATCATACCCACATGTTGTTTGCTGTTGCAGGAAGAAATGTCTACTGTTCAATGACGTGGTCCTAATAATAGCCACGTTGCACACTGGCTTCAGTAGGAGAGCCAAGTCTTTTGAGATGATCCTGGTTGGGCGCTTCCTCGAGGGCATCTGTGCTGGTAGGACTCCCCATTACTCCATGTTAATGTGACTTCTTTGGGGTGGATACAGAAATCTTCCTGCTGGGAGTACCCAGGCATGCACAGTAACCCAGTGGAACAAGGAACAGATTGGGAAAAGGTAAGATGAGCTGTCCTTTACCTTCAAGAGGTCTTGTAGAGAGAGAGAGAGATATCTGATGGATTAGCTAAACAGCTTGCTTAAAGGAAAAGGTACATTTTCAGCCTATTGTAGAGGCTATACAGCAAACAGCTCAGAAGAGAGAGGAGACACCTGCCCTTAGCTGAAGGTGAACAGAGAAGGGACCCTCTCTCTCTCGTTCTACAGCTTTGGCACTCTCCTGTCTTCTCCCTTTAGGAATACACTTGAATGCTCATGTTCAGTATGCTGGAGAGATCTCACCTAAGAAGCTCCGTGGATTTATAAATGTGACCTCCTCAGTGTTTCTTGCACTAGGAAAAACTGTAGCAAGAATTCTTGGATTAAGGTACTTGTGCTGCTCCTTCTCACCTATTTTCTATTTGTTTGTCTTTCCTAGGAAACAGACATACACCAAGGGTGGGGTTTTACTTTGCTTAACTGCAGCTGTAAGAATATATCTACCCAACAGAGTCACTAAGGTTTCTGTGTCATTCCTGGGGGAGAGAAAGGCCCTTGAGGAAAGATGACTCCATCTCTGGAGATGCAGTCTCTCTGCTCTAGTTAATATGAACAGACTTTATGGAAATACTCTTATTAAATTTCTGAGATCTGAAATCTCTGCTAATTTCTTGATAACCTCACACAGACTTGCAGTACTGATTCAGAGGGCTGTTGTGGGAATGTTCAAACTCCACTGATCTTTAGAAGATATTCAAATTATAGGAAAATTCCCAATCTTGCAGAAGAAATAAAGTATTAATCTATTTTCCTTTCTCTAACTTAAACATCTTCTATTTCAATTTAACTTTTCAAAGTCTGTATTTTGTGTCTCTTTAGGTAGGATTTAGAAAATACCAAATTAGTTATAGACTGTAATTGTACTGGACTATAAATAGACTCTAACTTGTTTTCATAGAGACCTTTTAGGAACTGAAGACATGTGGAATGTGCTGTTGTCCTTCTCTGGGTTGGTGGCATTGACTCAACTGCTCTTTTTGCCGTTCTTTCCTGAGTCCCCTCCCTATCTCTTGCTGCAAAAAGGAGACAAGGCTGGTTGCTTGAAAGGTAAAAGAAACTTTAGATCCTCAGTTTGTTAAATCATAACTCTTGGGAATGTGAAGCTAACAGAGGGAATTGGCTTTTCTATTAGCCAGCTACAGATTTCTGGATAATTTCTGGATAATTGGTCTGGATTAAAGTCCTCCAGACCATGCAGTCATCATAAATATTTAAGCTCTATCCCTAAATACTACAGCAAGTTGAAAGCCATTTTCCAGGGAAGCCTAAGCATGTCCTGCTAAGCAATGTTCCAGTCCTTTGCTCAGTAACTGATGAATCACAGGATGGACTGATCTACAAATGTTTAGTGTCAAAATAGACTTATAAAAACACAGAACTCTGACTGGATCCAATGATGGAGGAGTATACTTCATTCTGTCTCTTCTGTAGCCATGAAGCAACTCTGGGGAGAAGGGAATTATCACACAGAATTTGATGACTTGATGAAGGAAAAGGCTATAACAAAAGGCACCAAAATCATGAATGTACTAGAGGTGCTGAGAGAACCATCCGTGTACCGACAGCTGACTACCATGCTCCTCCTTTTACTGAGTCTACAGCTCTGTGGCCTGAGTGCAGTTGAGTATGCTCTATTTCCATGCTTACATTTGCTATTAAGTAACCAAAGTGCCACAATGCCAACTTGTCCTTCTCCTCTGGGTCTACATTGTTCCTCCTTGCAGACCCCACTGCTGAGATCTGTGGTATCATCACTAGTATTCTTCATACCATTAAGGGGGTGACTCAGGTGGGAACACAAGAGATCCAACACAGCATAAGTGCCTGCAAAGGCAAGACAAAAGACTTTGTAGAAGAAAGGTTTATAAGCATCCTAAGGCCTGCTACAACCCAGCTCCACTTCCTTTGACTTCTGCAGTAGCAGATGGCCAGTATTTGCCATCCTGTTTTCATTCCCTTTGATAAATGACATTTATCCATTAATATCCTTCTGGTTGTTTCCAAGGTGGATGAGCCTAATGCAGCCCAAGTTGGTAGTCATTCCCCTGGCTGTCATTTTATCACTTGCCCATGGGAGTCTCTCCATCAGCCCTGCTCAGCCTATGCACTCTGCTGGAGACTGTTCCTTCCAGCAGTGAGGCAGAGTTGTCACCTCTGCGTTCTGCTGACAGGCAAATGGTGCCCAGTCTGCCAGGGGCTTTGCAGATGAGCAGCTTCTGCTTAGCAACTGGAAAAGAGTGACAGAATCAACTGTTTGGATGACAATGTGTGGTCTGCTAAGGCTGAGATCTGCTTTGCTTTTTCTTCACTCCCTGTCTTGGCCCTTTCCTTTTTGCCAAAACAACACCTTTTCCCCAAGTCTTTCAGGCAACATGCTCCTTTCAACTACTTTTTGGTTTTGTGTTTTTTTTCCTGGGTTTTCAAATCCCTTTGCTTTATCTCCATTAACCTTTTGATTTTTCACATCTCAAGCAGGTATGTCACCTCCACTAAGCCCCAATACTGTATTGCTGCTTTTGCAGTGATGATGAATCTAGTTCTAAGTGGATAAGCACATATCACGTCTATTAACTATGCTTCAGTTTTAATATTTTTCTTATTTCCTAGATCACATTTTACACCTCGGAAATCTTTCAGACAGCCAACTTGCACGAAAGCATAATCCCATATGTATCTCTAGGAGTTTCAATCTCTGAACTCATCTCTGTCATATTCTGTGTAAGTCAGACCTTTCTGGGGCTATAAGAATTAAAGTACATGGGAGTTGAATATATTCTTTCTCAAAGCTGATGAATCTTCTTATGAACTAAACTTTTTTTTGTGGTACTGCATACGTCTGTACAGTTTAGAAGGTCCCAGTCCCCGATCCCAGTTTGGAGGTCACAGAACCCAGTTTGTGACTTCCAGCCCCCATTAAAGGGTCCCAGATCCCAGTTTTCAGACACAGACCCCAGTCTGGAAGTCCCAGCCCCAGTTTGGGGAGATCAAATCCCAGTTTGGAGGGAGCAGAAGCCTGTTTGAGGCTCCAGGAACTCAGTTTGGAGGGCTCAGCCCCAGTTTTAGGGTCCTGCATTCTAGTTTAAGGGACCCAGATCCCAGTGTGGAGGGCCCAGATCCCAGTTTAGAAGGTCCCAGACTCAGTTTGCAGGCCCTGATCCCACTTTGCCATTGTTACCATTCACTCCAAATTTTGTCCCACCTTTTATGTCTTTCTTCCCATTTTCAGTGTCCTTGATTTCTTACAAGAATTCCTTATGAAATGTCATTAAAACATAAATATCTGTCCTCATTTCCATATATTTGTGTATATCTATATATCCAAATGGAGCGAACATGCTTGACTGATAACAGTGTTTATGAAAAAGTAGCTGCAATGGTAATGGTGATTCATGGTATTAGAGAAGCTACAAGGAACTCAACAAAAGAACAACCTCCCTACCAATAAGATTTGTGTTCTCTGACGTAAAAAGAGCTCAATAAGAATGCTTGTTTTGTTGGATGGCTCAGAGTTGGATTTTGCCATCCTTCCAGTTATATGCAATTTTTTTCTACTCTCCAGAGCTCCATAATCGACCGGTTCGGGCGCCGAATTCTCCTGTGTGGTGGTTATTTGCTGATGGCACTGATACTAGTGTTGCTTGAAACAAGTCTTCTGCTCAGTGTAAGCAAAGTCTCCCCGGGAGTGGATCTGCACCAGAATTCTTTGTGCAGGATGGCAGATAGTCAGCCCTAGCTTTCATGTCCAAAATAGCAGGTCAGGACATATTGTGAATCCCAGGTTCACTGCAGGCTGCTTTTGCCTTCCACTGTGCTCAGCACAGAAAGATAAGCAGCTCTAGGGAGCATCTATTACAGAGCTCAGCGTCATGAGCATCATTGCTGCTCCTACGATTGGATCAGCTGTGCTACAGCTATAAGATTAATTTTCATTCTCCTTCCTTCTTTTATCTCTGTCTAGGATCGGTTCCTCTGGATGCGTTACTTCAGTGTCATTCTCATCTTTTTATTCATCATTGCCTATGGAATAGGACCAGGTGAGTACAATAAAACCTTGGAACCCATGGACAAGCTCAGGCCATGAATGTATAGAAGTATAACTAGAATGTGTGAATATACCTTTGAAAATCAACAGCTTAGTTTGGACTGAGGGAGTCCCAATTTTTGATGAACTATTTATCCAAGAAATAATTTGCTTAACAAGTTATTTTTAAACCATTCACATCCTGATGAATCAGGACCCTGTTTTCTCTCACTGGATTACAGGTTCAAGCCACATAAATTCTCATTAATCAATTCACCAAGACTTGTTTTGGAGGGTGTGAATTCTGCTCAGTGCATACAGGCTCAACTGGTCAATCTCTGTCTCTGCCTAAGGGCAGAGGGAGGCTCTTCTAAAACATCAGAGTTTTCTTGACTTACCTATAAAATCCTACTCCATGAAAGAGTGATACTTGACAGCATGCACAGTTTGTCTCTTAGCATTGCTCTGTCCTTTCTCATCCTCTTTAATGTGACCCCTAATCCCCTACATCAGTAGAGCCACTTTGGTTACTTACAGCTCTCTATTAGAACCTCACCCACACAAGACCAATATTTACTCTGGAAGTTCCTGACTCAACACTACTTATAGTTACTACAGTTGCCAAATTCTGGCAGCCTTCAGTATTATAAAGGTTACACATGAGGACAATGAATGTCTTGAAAACCTAACAGAATTCCCACAGCAACAGAACCCAGGTGACTTTTGTGGGAAATGGTCAACTACAACGTTTCCATTGCTTTTTTATGGGTTTTTTTCCCCAGCTGGAGCTGTTGCATCTGTCATGAATGAAATCTTCACCCTCTCAACAAGGGCCTCTGCTTTTGTAATTGGTGGAATCGTCATTTGGCTAGGCCTCACTTTCACTGGAATGATTTTCCCCTTTGCTGTGGTATGTAATTTAGTTCAAGTCCTCTCTTTGACTATCAATTTAAACTGGTGTTCTAGGCTGGTCTGGATAGGGAGTAGGATGAAATGACTTGTAGATGATCAAAACTGTGAATCCCTTATTGCTACTGGCATGTGGAGGCCATTTATGTAAAACACTTCCCTAGACTTCAGAATCATCTGCTGCCTCAAGAACAGACTGAAAGTATAAATAAGGATTGCTTCAGTAAAATCACCTTATTCCTCATTTCACAGGAACAAAACAACGTTCAAGAATCTATAGGGGCAGGTGTTGCCAGGGAAATCACTCATCTTATTCTGTTTTCATCTCCAGATGCTTCTTGGTCCTTTTTGCTTCCTCATCTTTATTGGTGTCCTGATCATTTCAGCGATTCTTATCTACCTGTTCCTCCCAGAAACAAAAGGGAAGTCAACTTTTGAAATCACAGAAGAATTCAAAACTCGTCGGTTTAAGAAGAGACCTCATAAGACTGTGGAGATTAAAGCTACTGAAGAAAAGACAGTCTGCACCAAGCTCTGATATATCACCACAAGGAACTTTCAGTGACAAAAAGCCCTGTCTCAAAATGGGACTGGAAGCTAAACATTAACATGAAATGCTATCCAAAAAGCAATCCAGAGATAGCCTCTCATTATCCAAGCAGTCCTGTTTTATATTCATCTTTGCTTTTCATGGTGAGAGACAATGGCTCCTTCCCAGAGCAGCTCTGCAGCAACACGGTGTTAGTAACCACAGGCACTTCTCAGAACTGGCACTTGGAAAACATTTTCAGGTGTAACACCTCAATTGTATTTCAAGCCTTTCTCCATTGCCATGATTTCAAAGCAATAAGATTTGTCTCTATGTTTGTTACTTTGTAAGAAAATTCCACTTGGGATTAAGGGCAGGAGGAAGGGAGGATTAAACATAGACATAGTTCTTGCAAACAATTTTCATGTCATCTCTTTATGGTATCACACTGTAAAGGATCTAATACTGATTGTGAACACTGCACATGGACAAACACCAGGTAGAATAACAAAGAGAACTTCTATTTCTTGAGCTGACACCAAGTAACTATGCCCTGACTGTCTCTATAATGACAGTCACAGATCAGCCCCAATCCCTGGGCATGTGGTACACAAGACTCTCACTTGGATCCTCTGGAGCAAACTGCCTGCACTCTCCATGCATTGCAGCAAAATCAGGAGGAAGTTTTTGTAATGTGTTCTGGTAGGCCATGGATGGCACAAGGGTTAACACACGTGTGCTGAGAGCCAGAGGACCAGAGCCCTGGAGAGAGACAGGGAGAAAGATACTTTGAGAGAGTACAGAGAGAGTAGACACGTTGAGAACTGAGCCCATTTTATAAATAATTAACTGCTAAACCAAAATAAATCAGAAGCTGTGCTGACCAATATCTGCTAGCTGTGTATTGTCCTAGGACACATTGCAGCCTGCTGCTGCACATCAGCTTACAATCCTACACTTCACCACAGCTATGCTCCACAGCACCTCAGGACTGTGCTATTCCAGGGCTGTTCATCCTGCTGAGCACTGTACCTAGTCACTACCCTCCCAAAACTCTGCTACCTTCGTATAGGATAATCATGTAACTACTCTGTCACAGTTACAAATGGTACTCCAAGCCTTCTGCTCAGCAGGACCACAAGTCCTTTCCTTCTGCAGTTCGGCCAATCATACAGATTATCATAGTGCTGCAGCACTGAATTAGTGTTGAGTTTTAGGGAGTTTTCTATTAAAAATTCTCAAATAATATACTTGCTACTTCTAAAGGAATACCCACAGAAGAAGCACTGATATCAAAGCGTCAGTGTGTGTTCCAGAAACTGACACCTGGGTTAGACAGTTCGATGTTCAATCTGGTATCACTCCCTGTATCAAAATAGGGTATCAAATGGATATCAAACTCATGCTACAAAGCATTCCCATCCAGAGGGTCCTCCCTTGTGAGGCATTGAAATATTTAATCCATCCATTCTTAGTGCTGCCCAATTGCCACAAAAAACATAAATCAACAGAAATCATACGAAGTAAACATTAACCTCAGCCTCAGAGTCAGATGGTTACTTAAGAGGAAGGTGCAGGAGGGGCATGAGAGAAAACACTTCCTCATTCTGACAGAGTTCTGTCTGCCTGGGATCAGCTACACTTCTGATGTAAGATGGATGAGCTGCCTCCAGAAGTGGTGAGTACTGCAGCTGGCAGTATTAAGCTTTCAGAAGAACTGAGAGGTTGTCTGTTGCAATTGCCATTCCTAAAAATAATGCAGTACATATGTATCAAGTAATTTTCAAAATAATAGGGCGGGTAGAGGATAATCCTTCTAATTTTGTTATTGTAAAAATTAGAGCTAACATTTAAAATTAAAAATCCCAAAGACACAGAATAAGCTTTCTGGACATCACAGAAACTTTGAAGGAAGTTCTAGCTGGGTAGAAAAACTAACAATAATAATTAAAAAAAGGGTTAAAATTCCCAAAGTTCTTAACTGGTGAGGTGTTTCTGTACCATTTTCCCTCTTGCTCCCACATACAAGTGTGATACTATTTAGCTTTCAAGCTGGTAGTGATATGAAATGGTGCATTTGAAAATAAAGGTTTTGTAGTTTGGTTAGTCAATTAGTATGAACAAGAGCAGCAAACTGAAAATCCAGAAGTTTATCTGGCTGACTATTTTTTGCATTGATGCTTTGCATGTTCTGTTTAAGCATCATCAAACACAATGATATCCTAGAAATGCAGGGATTATGATATCACCAGTTCCTTCTGTGACGAGCTTGGACTATTCCTTGCAGGTTCAGTACCAGTGGTTGGTTGTAATGCTCCTTGTGCTGGGAACTGATGGGTTCTTCACAATTGCCTTTCAAATCTCTATGAACAAATCTCAGCCATGGTAATAAAAGCAGATACAGCATCTTCAGAGTCCTTGACAGTGGGGTCGAAACGCAAAGGATGCTTCCCAAAGCAAATTGCATATTGTTTCCATTGACTTTTCATTCCCAGCTCTTTCCACCCAACCTTCTTTGCAGAAGATAAGAATAAGAAGTCAACTACAGCTACCTTTGAGTGAGCATGCCCAGGCAACGAACACATCAGTTGCCATTTAACAAATGTTAACATGGGCAGGCAAAATTTTCAAAAGATACCATGTAAGATGAGGTGTAATGAGGTGATTTGGGTACCACAACCACCTAAATCATAGAATCATAGAATCATAGAACTTAAGGGTTGGAATGGACCTTACAGGTCATCTAGTCCCAACCCCCTGCCCTGGGCAGGGACACCTCCTCACTAGATCACGCTGCACAAGGTCTCATCCAGCCTGGCCTTGAAACCAAATGAAGTAGCAGGCAGCCTACTGGGAGCTGTCTCACCTTGTCAGCAAACTGCATACATTACCTCACCAATTTACTACAAATCCTTTCCAACAAATCTGTCCAGATGCAGCAAGTCTTTGTAACTCTGCATAAAAACTGTATGGTGTTAGTTAAGGTTTATATGACAACTGTGAGATAGGGGTTTATATCTGCAGACTGTGAATACAGGATATAAACATAGGTCACTTGTGTTCTCCTGCCATGCCAGTTGATATTATGATCTTTGAAACCTTAGGGGAATAACTAATTAATAATCTAAAAGATCTGCATATACAAATATCATGATGCATGAATAGCACAGTTGTATCGAGCTTTCCTCTTTGTTGTGCACAACTGTGAAGGAACTGCGGGGTGAGAGAAAGCACCAAGCAGAAGTGAATGATCTGCTAAAACAAAAGACACACAAGAAAACAGCAAAATCCTGAGTGTGCTGGAAGTGATGGAAGACTAAACTCTGCACTGGCAGCTGTGCATTTTGATTACTGTGGCCACAAATCTGCAATTCCCTAGCATTAATGTAGTTGGTTATCTGCCCATCTCCACACATTGAAATAACTCTTAGGTGTCCATAAGGAAATTCTTCATTTTAAGCTTGCAGACACTGCAAAAGATGTATCTGGGTGGGAGTCAAGCAGTCATGAGATTTCACCCTGGCCATCCACTGGCTGCTGATTTGGTTTCACATGTTTTCACCCATCCATCTACTACTCTTTACTTGCAAAACTGGTATTCACCATCTACCTACCCAACAGAAAAAGACAGAGCTTCACTGACCTGGAAAGGTGCTATGTAAACACATCATGTCATTTAAGGAGAGAAATTTTGAATTATGGACACTTAATCTGCAATAACGCTGGGGCCAGACTGGCTCGGGTATGTTAACCTGCCCACAACAGCTTCTGTGCCTCCACACCTCACAAATTCCTAAAGACCTAACAAGGTGCTGCTTGAATCCAGGACAAAATCTTAGGGGCTCTTTTGCCACCATGCCCTCTTCCCCCATTCCCTCTGTGGCAGTGCAGCTTCCAGCTTCCCTAATCACTTTGTAAAGGGGAATTTCTAATGCCTGACTCTGAAAGAACAGCATGAGGCCAAATGGAACACAAATGTAACATTTATCTTCTTCCATGCTGTTCTTCCCCAGTTTGCACAGGTTCCACAATGAGGTGCCATTGTAGGTGGTAGTACTTTTGAACTGTGCAGAACAGACATTAAAGCCATGGAGTCTTACTCAGTAGACACATGGAAAAATAGATGTTAGGATCAGGGTTTACTATGGGCACTGTACCAGGTCAGTAGCTGGTCTGCTGTGGTAACTTCCACTTTCATTTCTCAGTCCCTTCTCCCTGATTTTACTCTCCTCTTTCTCTTTTTCAGAGCTTCTTTTCAGGACTCCCAACCTTTCTGCACATGCAGAAGAGAATTTTATCTTGTACACCTGGTCACTGTCACTTTGTCTTTGCTGATCCTTTTGCAGGGACTGGTCTCAGCAGAAGCACAGCAGGAACATTGCAGATGGACTGTTCATCCCTGTCACACAGCACCATGTCTGGTTTAAAAACATGAGCCTTGGATCCTTCTGTCCCTCTCCTGTGAAGTCCAGCCATGCTGACTCTGATACAGCTCCAGTGTTCCCTGCAAGAAGTCAATCCTTCCTTGCCTTGCTGGGCACTTCCAGCACTTCATGGCTTAATGAACCTTTCCATCTCCAGCATTCATCCTCCCAGGCTGCACTACCCCAGTGTGCCAGACCTCAGGAGGTCTGTTCTCCCAAACTCTCACTGTTGCTGCATCTCTTGCAGTTACTGGTAAACCAGACAGTCTATGATTAACCTGCCAACATTAATGTTTGCCTGCTGTTTTAATCCCATGCCAAGGCCTCTCTTTCATACTTCTGCAAGCAACACCTCAAATTATTTTGTCTACTTACCCTGCCTCTCTTGCCTTCAGGAAACGAGGAAATTTTAACTATTTTATTTCCGTTGCTGTTTCACACCTAAACACTGCTGTGTTTAATGTCCCAGCAGCCAAACAAACTGGATTTAAACAGCTACAAAGTAAAATTTTCCCATCATTGTCATAATTTTGCCATCATGTTTGAAGTGCTGTAAAAGGAGAAGCAAATTATTTGTCTTCTATTATCGAAAAAGATATGAATATTTCTTCATAGACACAAGTGGGATCTTCATGAATGAAAGTCACTCTCATAACACCTTGAAAACCTGAAAGCAGTCAATAATCAATAAGTCATTGTACCATAAAATATGTGCCATGCTAAACTTGCAGATTTCACTCACACCATGTTTTGTGCCAAACACCTTCTTTAGTTTCAGTCTGTGATTTTACTATGAAGAATTTCATTTTCGGTTTTGGATTATAATAAACCTCAAATCAAACCTAGAAGAAACCACTGAGTTTCTCTCAGTGTGAAATTAAACTGCAGATGACTTCAATCATCCACAAAGAGCAATCTAGTATGTGGTTCAAGCTGGTTTAGAACTAGCCCAGCTTTCAGCCCTTTAGACAGATTTATAACACACCTCATGAAGGTGAGTTTCATGTGTTTGTCCATTTCACAGCAAGCATTTCTTACGCCTCTATACAAAAAATATAATTACAAGATCTCCTTAACTCTGTAATAATTCCTTAATCATGAAACCATGCAGAACTTCCACAGTGTAACAGCTTTTTCAATAATATAGGTGACATTTTTAACAGAAATGGTCAATTCCATTGACTTGATAAAAAAAAACAAGAGGTAAAATCCTGGTATTAAATTAGCCTAAAAATTGCTCATAAGGTGAAACAGCACCGTGCTATAGAGTCATGTGCAGCTCATAATCACCATAAGTCCCCAAACTGATGAAAAATTTCACTGTGAGCTAGTAGAATTTGTTCCTATTTGAGAGCTTCAGTAATTATTTTCAAGGAGTGTGGGAAGCCTTAGGATACAGACTCCCTACACCTCCATTGAACTTGAGAAAAAAAGAAGTAATAGAAAGGGAAACACTAACATTTTGAAACAATAAATAGATATGCAACCAGCTCCAGTGTTGGTGTTCAAGAGAAAATACTACCAAAATTGTCAAATCATGCTAAATGCTGTTGCCAGCCAGGATAAACAGCATTTGCTCTGTGGTTATATAGGCAATAGTTGGAATTACACAAGTAACTCAGGTTTTATTATTAACATGTATTTTTTTTCTAATTTCTTTAGACTCGCAGTATTTGCAGTGAACCCCTCTGTAAATAATTGCATTCTGTGTTTTATGAACAGTAAGTACAAGTCCCGAGGGTGAGCTTGAGCATTTGCTGAGGGCTTCAGGATAACCCCATAGCCCCATCTGCCCCCACCACAGGCCTTGGGGGTCAGGGACAGTCCCCTGGCATGAGTAAGAGTGAGCAGAAGACTTGAAGGCAGGAACAGCACAGGGCATCAACCACACATGAAAGCCCTAAGCAAACCAACCTCTTTTCTTCCAAGTGCTACCTCTAGCAGAAGCCAAGTAGAGCTACAGTTCAAGCTTCCCATCACAAGAGAGGAACGTCTGGGAGCCAAAGGTGACTATTCCATGCCTGCAACACTGGTTTTGGAGTTGTTCTGTGGCAAAGCTGAAACCTGAGGGATTAAGATCCCAGTTGTCCCATCCTAACTCATTAGGGAATATTTACCTTCTTTGATGACTCTCATGAGAAAGTGGGTTTTAGTTACTGGTTCTTTTGAGTGGAGCATTCAGGACCGAATGATGCTCTATTCTGAAAGCCTCTGCCAGGGCACACTGTCTCTTACTGCTTTTTCACCACACCTGGCAGACAAACACCCTCATAAACACGAGACAACAAATACCCTTCCTCACAGCAGAATTAGGCTTTGAAACCTGCCTGTTTTTCTTCTAATAACAACATTTACTATACCAATGACTCTGAAACAGAGACATATTTTACTTAATAAATAACAGTACCTAAACTTTGTACCAGCTGCTTCTTGCTTTCTGCAGATTATGGCAGATATACACATCAGTCTATATCATAAAAATATTTTACTATTCTGGAAAACTGTTTGGATTACTTTGCCTAAACTCTTCTCCCTTCCCTTTCCAAAGCCTTCACTAGCCCTCAGATGCAAATTTCCTCTGTTTTGAAACTTTCCCCCTGTGGACTGGACTAGATGCAATTATTTCCTGAAATATTTAATCTGGCAGTGTTAACTTTGGCCGGTTGAGGTAAATATAAGTGAGTCAAGATGAAACAGTAAAAATTTAACTCTGATCCCCAAAGCCAAATGCCCAGTGCCATAGCAGGAGGCAGGAGACAGAGACACAGAAGCCTGTGATGACAAATCACACGCTGGACAAGCAGTCCCCAGCCAGACATGACCGGCTTCCTAGCAAACCTGGTAAGTACTTGCTGGGGTATTTACATCTGTGAGATTTCTGTATGCTACTAGTGTTTCAAAGGAAATCAAACCAGTATCTCAGGAAAAACAACGAGGGTCCTGTTCACTATAAGCATCCTGGAAGTGGTTCTGCCCACCATTTGGGGGTATTATGTTGGTACATCATATGCTCTGCCATCCGTGTCGAAATCAATATGTTAACTTTGCTTACATGTTTCCGTTTACTGGAAAATATTTGCTCATCTTCTGAAAAAAAGAGCTTTGTTAGATGTATCACTAATTATTTAGTGCCAGAGAGGGCAAGCAGAGGTTTTGAAAGGCAGGGAACAGAACTGGGTCTTGGCAGCTGTGGCACCCTGACAGGGATATTGGTGGGAGATGTATTTCCTTGAGTTGGATGTAGGGAAGTCACAGGAGCATGTATGCCTCACACCAGGGCAAGCAGAGGGAACATCCCTACCTGCAAATTTCTTGAACAAATGAGATGCTTCTGGAGAATGAAAGGCAACATTACAAGTAGAGCCTGGTATGGCTACAAGCTTAAGATTTTGTTCTCCCTCTGCAGGTACAGTACCAGGGGCTCTTTCGAATGATCACTGTCCTGGGGTTCGGTGGAACATTCCAAATTGGCTTTCAAATTTCTAGCCTTACCTACATGTCTCAGGTAGGCAAAGATGCACATAGCACACTGGTTAATGGTGGCACTGAGCCTACGTCGTTGCTTGAGGATCTCCTCTCTGGCAGTCAGGAAGGGTTTAATCACAGTATTCTCCTCTCATTTCCCAATTGCTATGCTGTGCTACATGAAAAACAGAACATGTCAAAGTGTTGAAAACAGAAGAAAAGAGAGATCTGCAAGTTGTTCATAGAACTTCCCCAGAAGACACACACTTACTGGGGTGGCATCTGTCTCCCCTAAAAACCTACGGCATTTGTGCCTACTTCAGTGGTTTCAGTTGATACTTCTATAGTTACTCATCTTCACAGAAAAATAGAACATGTCAAGGGAGCCATGCTCTAGGAAAACGTCTGCTTCTCTCCACTGATCACTTCCACTAAAGATACTGGGGTCTAGATGGAAGACATTATTTTGTAAGGATCACCTTGCAAGAAAAGTGTTATTTTCTGGCTTCAGAGCACTAAGTTCTGAGTGAAAAGGTATTTAGGAACTGCACTGAACAGGGAGCTGTGTAAGCTGACATTCTTGGCAGGTACGTGAGAGAAAACCCATAACTCATTTGCAGAACTTTGCAGGGGTGTTTGTGCTGTTCTTTAGTCCATGCCTCAGTTCCTCAGATTTCAAGGACAAAAACCCAGAGGTTGAACTCCTTTTAACGGTAAAATGAACATAGCACAAGCTATTACACCATGTCTGTTAGCTAAGGCACACTTTCAAAGTCCTTATGAAATAGTGACTTTAGCTGAAGCAACAAAGTTATGCTGTAAATATAATAAAATACATGCACTGCTGTCACAGGTGCTGTTAATGAAAACTCTTTTCTGTCTCAGCATGTTAAGGCTTTCATTAATGAGACTTGGCTGGAGCGATATGGCTACCCCATCCAACAGGACAACCTCCTGTTCCTGTGGTCTATCACCGTGTCCATCTTTGGGATAGGAGGTCTCTTGGGATCTTCAGGAAGTAGATACCTCACTGTCAAATATGGCAAGTATGTATGTTTGAAGACACAAGCATAGAAAGGCTTATTTTGTCCTGGACCACATACGTGTAATGTCACAAAACTAGCATGACAATTTCACCCAGGACACCCTGCATGGCAGGAGCTGAAGTGCCATTTCCCCTCTGATTTACAAAACATCTTTTCACTGTCTTGCACTTACAGAAAGAAATGTCTCCTGTGCAACAATCTGCTCATGATAGTGGCAGCATCTATCATGGGCTGCAGTAAAATCGCCCAGTCCTTTGAGATGATTCTAATCGGACGTTTCATGTGTGGGATAAGTGCAGGTGAGTGATTCCTCCCACAGCTCATCAGGCTCTCACAAAATTTTACATCTTTATTGAAAGTAAATAATAACCCTCCACTAAGAAAATAAAAGATTAATGCCAGTGATCTTTTTTTCAGAAGATCTTCTATAACACCCAACAATAAAAAGCATAATTATTACTAATTTCACCAATACTAAATGAAATTCAGCTTTGCCAAGTGTATAAATGTGCAGAGCTGTCAGGAATGTTTTGATTCTGTATGAAACAAGGGGCTTTTTTTCTGAAGGAAAAATATGTATATTATCATCTTAATTTTGGTTAGCAATACTGAAAATTATATGGTTTATAGTAGTATTTTCATAAGGGGGAGTATTCCAAGCAGTAAGTCCTTGGGGTTAGGATAAAGATCTGGGCTTAATCAAGCAAAATAACTCCTGCCAAGCAGAGCCACATGCAGCAAAAACATCCTGTGCTGGTATCACTAGTCCTTGCATTTTTACCCTACAGAAAACTTGCTTTTCCATTGTTTGGATATTCACAGGGATGCCTATTTTAACTCGCTAGGGAGTTCACTTAGAAGCTAATGCCTGGTTTTCAACTAAGCAGGTTTTGTACATTGCTTCTCTGACAGACAGTTCTATTGAAGAACTGCAGTTAGAGTTTGAGAACTGCTCAGCCACAGAAATCCTGTGGTGTTCTAGAACCTGTATCATGCCTCATGCAAAGACCTGATTTTTGTTAAAGAGACTGCAAACCAAAGAGAGTGCTTTGCCACCACATAAAGCCAAGAGAAGAACATGTTGCTTTTAAAACAGATAAAAGGGGCAGTGACCACTATGTCAGGAAATAGCTCTTGTTCCAGGACTAGTATTCAGCATGTCTGAGCTAATAAGTATTTCACATATAGATGGAAACATCAGCTGCCTGAAACCATCAAAATTATTGCAGCACAGCAGAAAAGAAATCCTTGTGTCCCCACCTAAATCATATACAAACCAACATTGACTATAGCACTGTGTGTGTTAATCTGCCATGGATCTACCATACAGCTCTTTGATAGCATTATGCCAGAAAAGGCTGAGATTGTGTGGGTTAACTACAAGGGTATTAAATATTACTACAGGGTGTTTAGTTATTCAGCATTAGCACACTCTGTGTCCTTTGAAATATGCTAAGGCTCACAGGAGATTTCATGATGAGGCTACAACTGCACTTCAAAGAGAAAACCGTACATTTCTGAAGATCAGGAAACTGCTATATGCAAAGAGGACCAAATACTTCTGTAGAAAGAGTTAGAAAATCTAGTACTGAAAAAACTCTCCTATGTGGGTTGAGGTATGAGAAACAACTTGGTGCCTGAGGCATCTATATTCTGTAATGCTTAATTATCTATACCCAATTTTATTTCCAATGGTTATGAATTTTTCTCTCCCATAATTCTCTTCTCACCTCAAGGTCTTTGTGTTCCTCTACATCATCAATATGTTGGTGAAATTTCCCCTAGGAAGCTACGTGGATTTGCAAACTCTACTTCCTCTTTCTTTTGGACACTGGGAAAAGCCGTAGGGCAAATTTCAGGACAAAGGTATTACACAATCAATTTCCACACAATTAATTTCTGGATCCCTTCTACCTTTTGCTTCCTCCTCTGCTTTTCCATCCATTCCTTTCTCTCCTCAAAACCAAAGCAATGAACTCTTATGCTATACACACATTTTATCCCTGCCAGGGAGCTGCTGGGCAGCCAGTCCATGTGGCCCATCCTGATGGCCTCCTGTGGGTTCCCAGCACTGGTCCAGCTGCTCACGCTTCCCTTCTTCCCTGAGTCTCCACCATATCTCCTCATGCATAAAGGAGACCAGGAAGGCTGCAAAAAAGGTAACTGAGGGCTCCAGGTTTGTGCTCTTCACAATTTTTTGGGGATGTTTGCTTTCCTTGTATGGAAAAAAAATAAACAGGACAAAGTTTCTCCCTGCTCATTTCCAATATGGCTCTGTGAATACCTACCAAGTATATTTTTGTCGGAGTTCCCATATAGAATATGAAACTACTTCTCCCTATAGTTCTGTATTACAAAACCTTTCAGCTGACACCACCAGCACTGTCAGTCTGATGATCAGTGATAAATGCTAAATGAAAATGGCTGTTTGCACTTCAAGGCTCCACAGGGCACCCCTCAGCTCTGGTTGTTGGCTGTGTACCCTGCTCATACCCTGAGAGGAGGAGGAAAGGAGAAAAGTGGACCCATGGGCAGGGAGGGAGTCACTGTGCACCCCACTGGGCACCTCTGTCACACAGGTCCCTCTGTGCAGGAGGGGACCAGGGCTCAGGAACACCCTCTAGGACATCTCTGTCTCTCACCACAGCCCCAGCCCATGCAGACTGGGCTGCCAGACACCTGCATCACCTACTCAACAAACTTCTTAGGGAACAGAGACGAATTAACATGGCAGGTCTCGCTCTTCTTCTCCTCCACAGCCATAAGGCAGCTTTGGGGTGAAGGCCAACACCACGCAGACATTGATGACATCATGAAAGAGAAGGCAACAATGAAAAACACCAAGATCATGAGTGTCCTGGAACTAGTGAAAGAACCAGCTTTCCGTTGGCAGCTGTACATGATAGTTATTCTGACCAGCACAATTCAGCTATGTGGCATCAATGCAGTTGAGTGTATTTCCCCTTGAAGTCTCAAAGCACTTACTGACAACCCTAAGAGAGACATCATGGCTCACAGGAGTTCCCTCCATTTTTCTCAGGCTTCTCAGGCCACACTTTGCTGTGTGCCAATCCTCCTACAGGGCAGCAAAGCTTGGCTGGGCTCTCCTTCTGGCATCCCTCTGCCCAGCTCTTGGTCTTTGCTGAAGTTACCTTCCTGTGTAGTTTGACTCATTGAGCAGCCACCTTTGGGAGCTGTTACAGGCCCCAGAGCCCACTCTCACAAAGGAGCCCACCCTCTACTGGCAACATCTGCAGTGTAGCTGTATGTGACTGCTCGCTGCAGCTGCTGCTATTTGCCCCCTGGCTTTTGGCACCCTAAGATGTTGGGATGGCAGTATGCTCACTCTGCCTTTAAAGCTAACCAACAAGCATGCTCACTGTTCTGCAGCTTCTGCAGCTCTGCTCTTCCTTGCAGCACCACTTGCCTGGGATTCTTTTGAGGCCACAGCCTTGCACTTGCCTGCATGACTCTTTCACCTCTAACAGCACAATGCACCAACATCTGCAAAGGAAATACACAGCTGAGCCTAACAAAGCTTAAACTGGAATCTTTATCATCTCAGCATGTCTCCACACACTAACAGAGACCCTTGAAAAGATGCTTGTTTTACCCCCTCATGACTCTATAACCCACACTCTTCTTTCTGGAGGGTATCCTACAAGGATGTTTTTGGACGGGCTCTGAAGACAGAACATACCTGGCAGTTTCTGAAAGCACCTAAACCAGGATCCTGCAAACCTAATTACATTGTAGCAGTTGGAGGTCCAATTATCCCAGCATTTCATCTTTCAGCAAATTAATTAATGAAAGAATTAAATTTTATCTTATTTTTTCTGCTAATAAAGTCAACACCACCAAAAAGAGTGCAGAACTCTAGCTTGCTCCAAAGCTGAGCTCTTTGACTAGCAGCTCCTATCTAGGGCAGTATCACACAGGTATGGGTAAGAAACCAATTATTTTCTCCTCTTACTCTTTTATGGGGTTTTCTTTCCAGATTTATTTTTATACTTTTGAAGTCCTCCAGGCAGCTGGCTTTGATGAAAATATGATCTCCTACATGACCCTCTCTGTTGGACTCTCTGAACTCGTAGCTGCTGTAGTCTGTGTAAGTCACATTACCATGGGAACGGGGCACAGTTTGCTCTCTGGCACTGATACCAGTGTGGTTTCTGCCCTTCAGAGCTCCATCATTGAGCGACTGGGCAGGAAAGTGCTCATAAGAGGAGGCTATTGGATCATGGGTTCACTGCTAGC
This sequence comes from Acanthisitta chloris, assembly GCF_000695815.1. Lineage (NCBI taxonomy): Eukaryota > Metazoa > Chordata > Aves > Passeriformes > Acanthisittidae > Acanthisitta > Acanthisitta chloris. The sequence continues at coordinate 47,530 of NW_008692509.1, forward strand.
TGCTATCACCGTAACTCTCTCCCTACAGGTAAGGAAACCTCTCTCACAGCAGATTTCTCTGACTGTTCTATTTCTGACCTCTGCTCACAGGCAGGACCACACTACTGAGAAAGGAAAGTGAGGCTTAGATAGAGCTTGGCTATACATAGGATTAAACTCTCTCTCAGCTAGTATTCTGTTTTCCTTACAAGTGATCCCATGACCTTAGCAACGAGCACATAAAACCCTAGGAGGCTAGCACTGGTTCCTCATTTTATCAGACTGCAAGCACCCCAGACCTTTTGCATCAGTTAATTTGAAATTTAACCTTGCTGCAGAAGATATTGGGAATGCACTGTCTGTTCACAGACTGGAGACCATTTCACCTCTCTAACAATGGCACCTCTGTGTGGTTGCTGTGGCTCCTCCAGAAGCAAGTCACCTGGGTTACAAGTACTGCTCCAGAGCTACTGCATGGATACCACTGTAAAACTAGCCTTGAAGCAAGGTGGCAGCAGACTTCCATTTCTGATTTGTTCATGAAGGGTTTTGTTCATGAACATAGGAGAGGGAAATCTCTTTTCCTGAAGCACTGAGTCTCATTTCTTCTTGACTAAGATCTAGGAAAGCTCCTTTTCAGTGCCAGTTATTGAATCTATAAATTAACAAAGTGAAGAAAGATATGATTTGGCCTTCCCATATCTCCAAGTGCTGGAGGAAGCACTATGAGGTCAAGAAGAAAGGAAGACAGGGTGGAAAAGGACTATTCAGACTTTCCTTAATTGAAGCCTTCCAAGTTTGACAGCTGCTCTGCACTAGCAAATCTGTTTCTCTGCACACCTAACAAAAACTTCACGGCTCCATCCACAGGAAAAAAGCACTCACATCTCTCTGTCAGTTCCCACACACTGAACATTCCTTTCTTGAGGTGACTGCTGGAAAAAAAGAGCGTTTCTCACCAATGGTTATTAACAATTTTCACCCACAAGTTTGTTATGTTGGGTTTCTTTTTCCCCAGGACTGGTATTTCTGGATGCCATACTGCAGTCTTTGTCTCATTATCCTGTTTGTAATTGTCTTTGCAGTTGGGCCAGGTAAGTGCTCAGTCAAAGGAAATAAAGGAATTGAGTCATGTGAGCTTACTAATATGGCTAGTAACATACTGCACTATATTGCATAATATTTAGCATAAGTGAATTCATTTAACATAATCTTGTAGTCATTTAAACATTGTGAGTCCAGTCATTGGCCACAAACTTCAATGCCATCAGGTTTGGGTTTTGCTAACAAGAGGAAAGGAACACACTGGAAAAATACAGCAAAAACAGAGCAAAAGCAGATGGGTAAAAGATTTTTTAAAAATACCAAAAAAAAAAAAAAAAAAAAAAGAGAAAAAGAAAAGGAAGAGTTATTTTAAATTCTGTTGTATAATGTTACATCTTATCCCACACAGACAGCAGTGCAGAAAACCTGCTTTGGAGTAATCCCTTCCCTAGCAATTATTGCCTGATACTCTTTACATTTACTTTTTTTGAGGCTATTAATCTTTCAAATATTTGCCTTCCCACATGGCAGGGTTGAATTATTTTCCTAACTCAAAACTGTTGAAGTCCTGTGATCCAAAACATAACTGGAATGCCCAGGAAGTGAAACTGGGAAGATCACTCATTGGTCATCTAGCAGAATCATGGTGGGAATTCTTGTAAGCAATAATAATTGCCATTCCATCCTGACACAGCTTCTTTCATGAGATGATGTTCAGACTTCCTCAAGTGTAAACTGCTTAATTCTTGGATCTCCCCAATAAATTTATTTGAAAGTTTTCCCACTTTAACAAACTGATGTCTAGCAGTTTATAAGATACCACAAACATTTTCTTTTGTAAAAAACAGTGACATACTCAAGTGTGCTGAATGTCAGTCCATGATAGCAGCATCTATTTGCTGACTGTATAACAGTAACGCTCCATTCAAATGCTGAAACCAAACACATCAGCAAGTAATAATTCCTGTTCTTCTTTCCTTTCAGCTGGTGCCACAGTTTCCACTAGGGTGGAAATTTTCAAGCACTCCTGCAGACCACCTGCCTTTGTGGTCAGTTCACTTCTCAACTGGACGGGAGTCTTTGTGATTGGAACAACCTTCCCGTTCATTGTGGTGAGTGGCTTTGCCTGGGATGCTCCCCAAGGGCACTAAGCTTGAGTTGGCTATGGGATCAGGAAGACAAGCAGCAGCAGATGACAATGCTATGTCAGTCTAGAGTGGTCTTGCCACCTGCTCTGCCAAGTCCACTTTTGTACCTGAAGGGCCCTGGTTTGCTCAAGATACTTATTCAGACCAAAATATTTCTCAAAGGTCAAAATGCAAAGAATTCCTTATTAAATTCAAAGTACTTTGGGACACAAATACAAAAACTGTGCCAAGTAAGTGACAAAAGAAATGATATGCTCATTTTGCTCTCTTTCTTCCTTTGCTCTTCCCTGCAGGAAAGACTCAAGCACTTCTGCTTCCTCATCTCTATGGTGGTACTTTTCATTTCAGGGACAATTATCCACCTGTTCCTTCCAGAAACAAAAGGGAAATCAATCATGGAAATCACAGAAGAATTCAATAAGCTAAACTTTAAAAATAAACGTCTTCCAACAACTCCAAATCATATCACAGAGGATTACACCTTCTGCACTAGGCTTTGACCAGCCATAAGGGGAATCAGGCTTTCTTACAAAGAAGAAAACAAAAAGACATTTGTCATTTTCTGAGTAGTAAGTCAGTTCAAATGGACTGTCAGCTTTCCCATCTGCCTCTTACAAGGTTCCCGTTTTGCCAAATCAGCTCCTTTCTCAAGCACTCCACTCTGGGCAGCTCTGAAAAGGGATGAGGGCTGATATTAACAGCATAGACTCATGTGAATCATGAGCATTTTGGCTTAACTTGCTGATGTGAAAATCTCTTCTTAACAGAGCAACTAATACACACTGAAACTACATGTAGAATTTCTAAACACTCTGCTGACCACAGAGAAAGGAAAGACCTGTGATCCAGTTTCTCTCTATGATTTCTGAACATGTTTTTACAGCCCTGAAATGGGAACAGTGAAGTTCTTGGCTTGCCAGCTCTGGCTAGGGTTCAATCCATAACAGATTAAAGAAAAAATTTAGTGGAATAGGAGACAAATTCTTTGTTTCTTTAGACTCAACTGAATAATCAAATCTTGCCAGGTTCCCATGCACCATGCCATGTTGTCCTTGTGTAGTATCTACTTTGACAGACTTGAACCATTTTGGACTGCCTTTCAGTGGCAATAGAGCTAAAGGCCTGATGGATGGAATCCAGTCACCATAAACCCCAAGGACCTAGAGTCATTTTAGATACTCTGTGCGACCATGCCTGTCACTTTTGTCATCTCAAGTCTGTAGCTCTCCTTCCAGGAGCAGAGTTCCCACAGACATCTCATGGGCTGTGAATCCCACAGCAGTTGAACTGCTCCTCTCCTTGTGTGACTGTTGGCTACCTGGACCAAATTTACCCCAGAAGAACTGCCTCAGACTGGAACTGATCTCACCAGAAACTTGTTTTGGAGATACACAGACTCCTGAGACTCTTCTTTTCTTTAGAAAGTGTCTCATATTCTTCATGTTTCCCTCTATTGATGAGATGCTAACATGGTCCTAGTAGCAAAGCAATACTATTAGAAAGACCATGAACAAAGCTGAGGCTCACAGTGGAGCACACTATACAATTTAAAGTCCAAACACTAGACCTGTAAGGTAAAATAAGTGGATTTACCTCTGCTGTTTCTTTGAATGGCATATTTACTTCAACACAAATAAGGTTATTCTAAATAAGAATTCAATTGTTCAGCTGAATTGCTGCTAATTTTTAATTGTCAATGTTAAACATAATAAAAATGGCAGACTGCCTTGTAATAAAACTTCTAGCCTCCACAAATGTTTCTTTCCCCACATCATGATCTCCATCAGGGACAGCTGACTAGAAAAACCTATTGGTGTGCATACCCTTCCACCATTGTGGCTTTTCATTATTGCCGGTGGTTTTTTATTGAGGGACACTTAAGACTTCTCATTAAAATATAATCTATGAAACATCAAGTGTCCTTAAAGTCAGAAAACTCAGTAATTTTCTGGTGTTCATAGAAACATAGAATGTTGAGGTGTTGGAATGGACCTTAAAGATCATCTAGTCCCAATCCCCTGCCATGGGCAGGGACACCTCCCACTAGACCAGGCAGCTCAAGGCTTTATCCCACCTGGCTTTGAACACTGCCATGTACAGACTGTTCCATATACACACAACATGATTAAAAACTACCAGTCATTTGGAGACAGCTACCAAGATAGAAAGGAAGTCTCAACTTTTTGCAAAACAGAATTCTCTCTTCCCTACCAGTCATTCTGAAAACATCCTTCATTCCATTACAGCAGTCCCTGAAGTCATTGGAAACAAGAGCAGAGTGGCAATGTGCAGCATTGCTGGAGAGGCTCTCTAGCCACTTCTCTGATTTCAGTTATTCATTAGGTGTTATTAGGAAAACCTTCCCCAGAAGATCCTCACCAGGAAGTGAGAGCAACATTAATGTGACAACGAAGTGGAACAGCTCTTTGGAGCAGAGGCCAACCTTTGCCTGTGCTCAGTGGAGCATGAGCTGTATTCTGGTGGCAGTCTGGTCAAGGGATGAAACAGCAAGAAGGTATGGTTCAAATATACATGGGAGGTGACAGGGACAGAGAGGACAGTCATTCAGAAATTTCAGGAATGCACATTTTCTTCCAGAGACAGGCTGCATTTAAGGAATCCCCCGTGCTGAAAGCTACATATTATTGCCTGTTTGTGTCTTCACCCAATATCATCTGAGCAAGGCAGATACCAACACCTAACATGGCATTTCTTCCCACTGTCAGATGTACGCCACGTTGTTTCAACTTTGTACAACTTTACAGAAAAGGAAATTAATTCTTGGCATCAAAGGGACAGTCTGGTTCCTTGCTCTATCAACAGTTTATCTGCTGCAGAACCTAAACTGGAAACAATCCCCCCATGAACTCTGAGCACACATCAACAGTGAAGTCAAGTTCACGCCGAGGCCTGCACAGTGCCAGAAGAGATGGCCAGGTGGTGCCACATGCTGCAGTTCAGACATTATCCTGAGACTCTGTGACTATGCATGTGATGTGTTTTCTAGCAAATATGACTGCTTTCATCCAACAAACCCTGTATGATTTCTTCATCCTCTTCTTCAACTGAAGTGTAAATGTGTAAATGGCAAGGGACAACTAAGCCATTTGCCAACTTCATACATACGAAACCTTCTTAACTGTGAAATAAATGAAGTTAAAGCCTGAGATTATCTCACAGAAGAAAGAGACATCAATCCAGCTGTGGAGGTTACAAAACAGTTTCAAAATAACTGTGTTTTTCATTGCAGACAGAAATAAATAAACTGACTCATGGAAATGCCAGACAAAACTGTACGTGATGAATCTTTCTCTCTGCTCGCAAAGGAAAATCAGCTACTATTAAATACTTAGCTGGTCAAGCCTGGTATGACGCTGTAGAATCGTTACATTTGCACCCCATTTCAAAATCCTGGAGCAGTTCAGTTCCTTTCAGTAATGATTAAGTTACGACGTGCTCCAGTTGCATCACATGAAGAAAGGATAGCTCTTTCCTATTATATGTCAAAGTCCTATAGTTCACTGTCCAAGCCCCATCTAAGATTCCCAACAGATAACTTTGTCTTTATTTTCTCAGCTTATACTGAAAACTGAACAAGTTGTGATTATGGGAATCCTGTTCAAAGTTGATGCCTCAGTTCCTGATCCCTCTAGCACAAGACAGAGGTCATGAAGTATCCAGCTTCCCTGCAAGAGAAACCACCTTGTTTACTTGGGCTAGACATAACCATTGGTTGAAATATTTAATCCAACAATCCTAAACTTTGTACGACTGCTGAAATATCTGTAATTAACTCCAAAACCTCTGAAGTAAAATTTAACTTCAATAACATGGGACTAGTTCACTGATACTGCTATTGTTTAATGTGAGCATTTGGCTCCTTTGGCACGTACTAGCCAGTAAGCAAGAGGCATCAGCTCTTGTATAGAGGATGGCTGCCTTCTTCTCTGACCTGGTGAGTATCTGGCCACTTTTCCTCAGGGCTCTGACTTTTAAAAGAGAAAGCTAACATGATACAAAAGATTCAGATTCTTTAAAGGTAGTAAGTTCCTTTGGTATGGAGACCATCTTTCCTTTCTGTGTCTGAACACCACCAAGAACAATGGGGCCATGAAGATCGTGTTGCATAGTAATTTCTAGGCAGCAATATAAAATGAAATGAAATGAAATGAAATGAAATGAAATAAAATGAAATGAAATAAAATAAAATGAAATGAAATGAAATAAAATGAAATGAAATAAAATAAAATCAAATTAAGACTAACAACAGCTCGGGCAGTTCAACCACTGACAATGCTACTTTACTTTTGTCTTCTGAATTACTGAAAACAATACTAATTATTAACCACTCTGATTACTTCCCAAAATAATGAATATATTAACTGTACTGCAAATGGCTAAGAAATCATGACATAAGCTTTAAAATAAACTACTTCCTTCATTTCATCATAAGATAATTAATAAAACCCATCAAGAGTTTCCATACTCTTAAGCAGGGAAGAAGTAATCTGTATTTCTTGCTCTGTTTCTCAACTGCCAGCATGAAGCTATTTTGATTTTCTTTCTAAATATTAAATTGTTAGTTTATAAGTGTATTAAAATAAGATAAAAAAAAAGAGTGAGAGGGTGAGTTCTTAATTTGTTTTAATAGTTTTGCCAATTAGCAAATCCATTGAATTTGAGACAGGATTTCCAAGGAAATTTAGAGTCTTCTTTCCGGTCCACAGGTTTTTGGTTCTTGTCATCTGATAAATTGGGAAATCCAGACGTGGCTTAATTAAATTACGAGCTCTCAAAAGATGGGCCTAAGAGCCATAAAAAGGAGTGTTCTTCTAAGTATCTTCCAGTCCAGCATTATTCACATTTGCATTACTTTGTCCTGCCTGATTGCATTTTCTACCAGCTTCCCTTCGCCCAGGCACTGAATTTCAGAGAGCTGTGAGCTCCCAAGGTTCATACATGACAGGAAAAGACACAGAGCACAGTGTCCTCTCTGCAGAGGTGGTGTCACTGGCCTGGCCTGTGATGTGCTGAACAACAAGGGAGAGCAGATAAACCCCAAAGGACCCTGCACAGGTCCTGGTGGGGCTAAAATCTCCATTGTCCTAGGTTTGGTTTGCTAGGGACAATCCAAGCTGTTTGAGGATAACTCCACTATACTAACACATACCTCAAAATGGTCTAAGTAGTTACATGTTATGTTTTCTCCTTATTTACAGTTGAAATTATTTCACTCATCAGAAGTGTACTTCAGTCCCAAATCCTTGACCAAGGAAATGATAGACAGACAGCATCTCCCTAGCCTGGAAGATGTGAAGCACATAGTTCCATGGTTAAATATACAGAGAAAATATAATATTGAGAAAGGAGAAATGAAACCCCAAATCAAATCAGGAAGATTTTTATTTGAATGCAATTTCAGGGGCTGTTCCAAATTATTATCCTATCTCTGTAGTCTATGCCTTCCTGAAAAAGCTGAACATTAAAAGGATCTTTTCTTAACTATGCTTAAAGATACGATGAAATTAGATTAGAGGGAAGTAGATTAGAGGGATTTTTGAAAAATGCTTAAATTCAAGAGGATTTGAAGGGGACAAAGAAGAAAGATCAGTGTGGCCCTGCAGAAATCTAGGCTAATGAGAAACTGATGGAGTATTTTGGTTTTGCTTTGCAGGTTCAGTTCCGGGGACTATTTCAAATGATCTTGGTGCTGGGAATTGGTGGCAGTTTCCCATATGGATTCCACATTTCTGTCATCAACTATCCTTCTGTGGTAAGCAGCCATCTACCTCCCTAGGCTGAAAACACAAAGTGGAGAGTCTGAGCTCTGTGTTCTCCCAGAAACCTCAAACTTGCTGAGCATTCAGCTGATACATCTATGCCTTTTCTTTGTCTGCCTGTTAATGTCACATGTCTAGGGAAGTCTTTCTCCTAAAGAACAGGATAGCATTTTCTGGTTGAAGTAAGTATAATAATCATGCAGTATACAAGCCCCAAAAGGAGGGCAGAAAAGGTGCTCTTAGGGTGCTTGCCAGGAAGCTTCCTGACTGATACAGACTTGCAGATTTTGCAATGGGATCTCAGTGAACTTGTTTTAGTCTGAGAAAATCACAAAGTATGTCTAATACTAGAACCACAGGCTTGATCCAAAGCACAACAGCCACATAATATGAAGGGATCTTATACCCATTATCCAGCCAATCTTGTTTTATTTTTCAGCACATCAGGAAGTTTATTAATGAAACCTGGATAGAGCGACATGGCTCTCCCCTCCATCCTGAGACAGTCATGCTGTTGTGGTCCTTCATTGTGTCTGTTTATGGGATAGGAGGATTCCTGGGAAGCCTCTGCTGTGGCTACCTGACTACAAAATACAGGAAGTAAGTGTTCCTTGTAACAGCTCAACGGTCAGAAAGCACAGGGCAATACCAAGGTGAACAAATAAATCTCTTCTCTTTGGTTGAAGCCGTTCAGTTGAAGACAACTGATAGGGTGTCCTAGCACATCCACCTCTTCCAAGCAGCAAACAGTCTTCTGTCTTATCTGCCCTCTCCAGGGAACTGTATTGCCTAAAGTCTGCAGCCACCATCACATCACTGGATCAATGCCTCTGGGAGTAGCAGAATATGATCACAATCTCTTCAAGTTCCCCTGTGACCCCCATAAAGATCTCCCAAGCTTTTCAAACCCCAATAAAGGAGCTCTGTGTCTTATGTTGCGACACATTATATGCAGTGACTCAACACCTGGGAGACATCCTTAAGTGCCAAAGAAGAGCCAGATTTCCATTTAAACACACTCATTTTGGGGTGGTGACATTAGATGAAATATTCAGATCCAGTTGAATAAAAATATGAAGAGAAAGCAATAAATTGAGTGTAACTACACTGTAAAGATACAACCACCACTGAAACAAATGTCCAAGAGACATCTCTGTTCTTGGGAATCCATTTTACAGAAAATCAGTGCCAAACTATCATTTCCACTGGATGGAGAAAGGATCCTCACCAGTCTGGTCTGTTCTCAGTGCCTTGTGTGTAACACCACTAATTTCATTTGCAGAGAAATTGGCAAACATATCTGCTTGGTGTGACCCTCTTACAGATCTGCTCCACAACGCACTGATCCAGAGGCCCCTCATATGGGTCTCAACAAACCACCTTAGCCTGCCTGCAATTGTGTTCTTTCCTATCAGGTAAGTGCCCCCAAGAAATTTCTTGTGGGACACTGCCTCATCCCACATGCAGAGGGTCTCCCAAGACTGGAAACAAGATCATGCACTTCTCCCATGGGCTATTTCACACACGATAACCTAATTGCTGAATCACAGTCTAAACACAGGGTGTCCGTGGATCCTTAATGATTGCAAGAGGAGTCTTGTCTAACAAGCATCATGACAAAACATCTGAGTGCAAAAGACTTTGATTTGAGCCTGAGACCTCATGGCTGTAAGCACAGCAGCCCACAATTCACAGAGTGACTACTGAAGTATGCTGGTCAAAACTCTTTCTGCCATTTCAGATCAGATTCATTCAGCCAAGAGTGTCTTTAATATGAGCCATTCTAGAATGGGAGCTGTAGACTCAGACTGTTTCTGGAGAACAGACTGACATTTGATGAGGAGTTATAGCCATTTGAAAATCTTGGTGACAAACTGGCCCAGTTCTTTCTCTTTCCCCACTTGTATTATGGAAATGATGATGAAGGGGTCCAACTGTTTAAATTCTAAGCTGAAGGATCCTCAAATTTTAGAGAATCATTTTGATTATCCAAAGTCAAAATTATCTCAACCATTCCTCAGAACACTAGGAATGGCTGTACCACGCTTCATCTCACAGCAAGAGTAGTCAAAAGAGTACAAGAGGTTCTCATTTCACACTAAATTCTCAAGGGCTTTTTTCTTTCTTTTTTTTCAGAAAAAAGTGCCAGATGTGCACCAACCTGATCATGCTGGTAGCTGCCCTTTTCATGGCCTTTAGTAAAACAGCCAAATCCTTTGAGATGATTCTGGTCGGACGCTTTCTCTACGGCATCGGGACAGGTATGTGCTCCTGCACTGTGGACTGCAGGCAGCCTGGCTGCCCAGGGATTGTCTGCACAGCCATTCTTGGAGAATGATTCTTACTAGCCACTTAATAAAAGGGAAGGACATCATCCCTTTTGCAAGAAATAGTCACCTAAATGCCAGAATGAATAGAAGAGAAGACGGTCAGAAAGCTAAATTTTCCTAAATATTTTAACCGTCATTTATCCTCTTCTGTGTTCAAGGTTTTTCCCTCAATATACATCCTCAGTATGTGGGAGAGATATCCCCCAAGAAGCTGCGTGGATTTACCAACTCCACAGTTGCTGTTTTTCTGACTCTGGGAAAACTCACAGGACAGGTTATAGGACTACGGTAAATTCTCCAGTCTTTCTATCAGGTTACACTGAAAGTAGAAATCTTTCTAGAACCTTAACCTCCCACCTAGTCAGTGACTGAGAAACACTCTCATCCTCCCTAAAATAGGCCTTAGCTCATGCCACAAGAAAAATGTTGATCATATCTGAGGCAAACATATAGTTCTAAATATAGGAGGCAGAAAATTAATTACTCATGAACTGATTTCTTCTGATTTCCACACCCTTTCTACTAGCTGACTTCCCCTTCAAAATTCACTGTACTTACATGAAAAGCCTTAGCAAAACGTTTTGGTCCTGTTGCCAAACAGTGGTCAAATGAGTCTCATCAGCTCTCTTGACATTATATTGGGTCCCAGTGATATTTAGAGAGGTTTTCAAAATACCAAATAATTCCTTTAAAATAAAATGTCAGAAATAAAAACATCTAAATTTGTGAATTTTGCCAAATTATGGATGCAGAGTTTTGCTCCACTGTACTCTTGAATGGAATCTGAGCAATCTTCATCACTCAGAAAAACTTCCTGAACATTCATTCCATTATTTCAGCATAATTTTGTTTCACATACACTTTCCAGGGAGATTTTAGGAAGCGAAGCTTTGTGGCCATGGTTGTTAGCATCTAGTGGACTTTCAGCATTGGTTCAACTGGTTACCCTCCCATTTTTCCCTGACTCACCATCCTACCTCCTGATACAGAAGGGTAATGAGGAAGCCTGCAGGAAAGGTAGAGTGTCGACTTTCCTCACTTACTTCACTTCATTTGACATGTTAGTGACAGCCCCTGCAGAGGACAAGAGAGCAGCACAGAGCTGAGCAGCACAGAGCTGTGCAGCACAGGGCAGTGCCATGGAGCAGAGGCACTCCCTTAGTACAACAGCTGAGGCACCCATGACAACGTGTCTGTATTAACCTGGGCCTCACCCAGTCACTTTTCATCTGTTAAGACAAGAAATGTAGATATGTATCAGCAAGTCTAACACTTCCCACTTGATTTCTTTAAAGGAAGCTGTTTAAGCAGCTCTTTCTGTATATTAAGTAAAATGTACCTAAATATTTACTCTGTTTACAATTAAGTGAGTTCCACATATGCTATGCTATACTGACAGCCAGAGAGAAAAAATTCTTCCAACTGCCTAATGCCCCAGCAGCAACCAGAGGGCAGAAGCAGATAGCACTGGCACCACCTACACCAATGGACAGGCAGGCTAAAGGGTTTAATGTAACCACTCGTGATGGACTATACTGGTAGAATAATCCACATCCCTCTTTCTCCCCAACAGCCATCAGGAAGCTCTGGGGGGAAGGAGACCACCAAGCAGAAATTGATGACATTATGAAGGAGAAGGGTGCAATGGCAAGCACAAAAACTTTGCGTGTCCTTGAAGTAATAAAAGAGAGATCTTTGCGCTGGCAACTTTACATTTTGATGACGGTCATGACCACCTTGCAGCTCTGTGGAATCAATGCAGTTGAGTGCCCTCTTTATCCCCAGAACAAGAGACAACACTAGGCAGCATTACAAACTCCTCAAAGTCAATGTTATTACACCAGCTTAGAATGGCATCTCAACTGCAACACGGTTTTCACAGGTGCATTTCCTCTCTGCATTTTTCAGATATACTTCTATTCTTTTGAAGTGTTCCACACAGCCAAGTTTGAAGAATACCTTATCCCATACGTGTCCCTGGGAGTTGGGTTGTGTGAATGCTTATCCTCTATACTCTGTGTAAGCCTTTTCAAACTTCAGTGGGAAGGAAAAAAATACTGTGGTCAACACTTGTACTTTTCCTTACTTATAACTGAGCTTGCATAACCTAAGACACATCTTCCTGCTTCTGCAAAAACACATGCAGGATAAAAGGCAATTCTTTTCCCAAATTATTTGCAGGAGTGTATGTCTTTAGACTCATTTTTATTCTGTAAAATAATTTTCTGGTGTTCTGAGCTAGAAGTGTGTGTGTGTGTGTGTGTGTATGCACAATTCAACATATGCCAGCACACAAACTGCCTAAAAACAGCGTAGAGCTGACTAATAAACACAGCTTAATGAATAATGAGTTACCTTTGAAGAAGCTAATCAAATTCTTTTGGAATTAAGAGACTCAAATGACATTGATTTATGACTATGATTCAGATATATTTCCTGCAAAGAACACATGAAGAATTATTTGAGAACTGGGATTCATGACCTGTGTTTTCTGCTTTTCAGAGCACTCTCATAGACCGGTTTGGGAGGAAGGTGCTGCTGTGGGTCGGATACACACTGATGTGTTCTGTGCTAGCACTCCTTACCATGACCCTGTCACTGCAGGTACAGAGGCTGCAGCCTCCTGGCTGCTTGCTCAGCACCAGCCCAGCTTTCCAGTCTTGCCTATAGGATATGTACACAACCTTGAGCCAGTGGCAGAAAATACAGAGCTCTGCTATTCTGTCATGTGTCTAACAGTTTGATGTCACTGGTTTTTCACTTTTAGCACCAGTTTTTCTGGATGCATTACTTCAGCGTTGTCTTGATCTTCCTGTTCGTTGTCTTCTATGGAATTGGACCATGTGAGTACATCAGTGGCTATGCTGGGAGGAAATTTTGTATTATATTGTTTGGCAACATAACTGGCATAGGAAGAACAGCCTAGCGCCATGGTAAAAAATGTTCTGGAAATTCAGGAGGGAAGGGCAGACATGGTCAAGTGGGAGGCAGGAAAAGGATAAAGACATCTCTAATTCTACTGCTGACCACAGGATCAAAATAATTTAAAACACGGTCTTCTCCAGAGGGTTTGAGACAGAAATTTCAGAAGATTTTTTTAAGTACTCAGCTAAAAACAGGATTCTAGGCATTGTCAGGTCTGTTATAGTAATCCTCTTCATTAGCTTAGCAAGTCAAGCTTATGCCTACCAACATGCTTCAGGTGGAACTGACCACAGGAGCCGAAAGAGGAGCTGGTTTTATAAATCACTGCACCAATAATGATTACCAGTGCAATATGGAACTGCACAGATCCACTGGCACCAGAAAAGGCATTCCAGTTTGTATAAGAGAAATGTAAATTAACAGCTGCAGTCCTTCCTGGACTCAAGGTCTTTCACCCTCATAGCAGAGGCCACCTACCAACAGGGCACCTACTCTGCCTGTCTGTCATCTTCTGCCACTGCCAT
>NW_008692509.1:61289-72623 GCF_000695815.1 Acanthisitta chloris
GTTTGTCTTTGGCTTTTCTTTTTCAGCTGGAGCCACTATATCTGTCATGGTTGAAATCTTCAGTCAGACATACAGACCATCAGCCTTTCTGATAGTTGGCTGCATCAACTGGATGGGACTGTTTGTACTTGGGATGATTTTTCCAGTGATTGTTGTAAGTGACTCTACCTGAATCCCTCCTTCCAGGCTAATCCATTTCTGAATGCTGACAGGGAGCAAAATAATGGCAATAAATTGCAATGACATGCAAAGCTTAGAGGTCTGTCCAAATACCAAACCTGCTCAGGAATTCCCAGGCCTGTCAGAGGAGCAGCAATTGGACTCAGGTCAAACATGGCCAGTGGAAACTCCTGGTTTGACACATGCCCTGGATGGTGTATGGAGCACACCTTTGAATTTTGACTTACAAGACACATCTAAGACACGAATAGAAATTAGATTCTTATTTTCCTTACACTGTCTCACATTTCTGCCTGCAGGATAACCTTGGACCCTTCTGCTTCCTCATATTTTTTGGAATCCTTGCTTTATCAGCAATTTTCATCTACCTGTATCTGCCTGAGACCAAGGGGAAGTCAATCATGGAAATAAAAGCAGAGTTCAACAAGCTCAACTTTGGGAAAAAAGAAACCTCAGTCACTGAAAATAACTTTCCTAAGGAACAGTTGTCTTGCACCAAGCTCTGAATATTCAGAGGAGAAACTTGCATCTCTTAGGAAAGACAGGAAACAAGGTTGCAATGGAACTAAAAAGGAATCATTAAAAACTGACTGCAAGCTCTTCTGTCTCATTTCTTTTTTCTTTCTCTTTTTCTTCTTTTCATGTCAATATGAAACTTATTATGCTACAGTTTTATTTCTGAATGATATTTAAGCATTTTCACAGGAAATTTCATCACCCAGTTTCAAGATCTACTGGACATAAAGAGTTTTTTTCCCATTAAAGAACCTATTTATGATAGTACACCTTAAGAAGTTTTAAAACATTTTGTTAACAGTCCATAGGGCTCAAATCCTGCTAGAAGAACATGCACACAGACTCTGCTCATAGTCCTGGCCCACAGCACTGGGCCTCAGTTGGTATCCCCTGTTCCCAGGAGTCCTGCCCAATGCCACAGATACCTGAGCAGTTTGTTATTGACCTTTCCTAAATGAGAACTCACTAGCACTGAGTTCCTCAGAACCAGGTAACCGATGGCAAAGAGCTTAGAGAAAAGTATCCGAAAACTGAAAGACCAATTAAAATAATTTAAGATGACAAACAAGGGAATGAAGGATTCAGAAGGCAAGCTGACCATCAGCCACAAGGCTGGGGAAATACAGAAGTCTAAAATATCTGACTAGCAGGCAGGTAGAGGAAAAGCTACAGACACAGTTTAGGGTGCTCTGAGCAGATATGGACTAAAAACAGCAGAATAAACTGGGAAAAAAAGGTTCCAGCATGATAACTGAAAAAAATATTGAAAGTGAAATTGTATTGTGCAACAAACCTGCTGGAGATGTAATGGAATTCTCAGTGGAGAACACCCTAGTAACTCTAGGCAATGAAAAGGACCTGCCAAACTAAGATGTTATTGTATGCAAAAGAAGCAAAATGGTTGCTGTAGAATAAAGTACACTCCCAGGAGCATCCGTGGTGTCTAAGGAACTGAGTTCCAACCTGGTACATCAGCTTCTGGGAATTACATCAGATGTTTTCAGAGAAGAGTTTGTTTTGGAAATGCTTTTTCTTGTTATGTAAGCAAGCTGCGAATAACGAGTGATTATTGCACCCAGCAGTAAAAATAGGTTGTGAAGTTCAGTGGAAATCGTCTCAGTTTTTCCAAGTGACCACCAACAAGTATAGTATGACCTGTGACTAAATGCTTTGGATCATGCCACCTGCATCCAAATCACTGAAGAAAATAATTAATCAATATTACAAACTACAGTTCCTCTCCTTACAGAAAGAGGTGTCACTTGAGTTTGTTTATAATGCTTTGACTTAGAAAACATGCCCTGAAAAGGCTCTTTGTATAAACAGATTTTATTTCTGCTTTTTTTCAGGGCTTTCATTATTTTCAGAATGCTTTGCATACAGGAAACACAATACCCTAACATGGGCTGTAGATGAACACTGACACATAGTGATTCATCTCCTGACTTTCTTTGCTGACTTTTTACAGCAAGGGTGCTTTGGTGAAGGGACTGACTTAAAATCAACACACACCACACAATCATAGAATCATAGAATGGCTTGGGTTGGAAGGGACCTTAAATACCACCCACTTCCAACCTCCCCCTGCCATGGGCAGGGATGGCACCCATCAGACCAGGTTGCTCAGGGCCCAGTCCAGCAGTGACCTTGAACACAATCAACTTTAGAATTTTAAGGTATTTGCTTAAATTACACCTTTGCAGTACAAGCATTTAGTGCAAGCTACAGAAAGCTCTCCCTCTTTTCCACAGCCTGGGGAATGGAGTGAATAGAAAAGTCCTTAACTCAGAAACTACTGAGCATAGACACCTGCCACCTTTCACATGGAGAGATTAAGAAACAATTTATTTTATCCCCATCAGCATTTTCAACCTGCTTTCCTCACACACCTCACTGCAAACACCCTCTACCAAATGCTGTATGATCCCTCTAAACCACTTCTCCCATGTAGAGCCTCATGTAAGGCTCTACCAGGCAGCAATGAGAACTGATTCCAGCTCCCACATACTCTGGATAAAAGATGCTCATGTGAGAAAGCCTGTGGATTTCCTATCTCTCAGGAGTTATGACTGTTATGGGACTATTTGCACAACAAAGGAGCAAGCTGAAAACAATCCTGTTCTGAGCATGTAGAATCCAGTGCTCACCACAGTGGAAAATCAAGACCCTGATTTTAAGGCATCTTTGTCATGACTTAGTCATAGTTCAGGAAAGGTCTGCACAACATGTGCTACTGGAGTTTTTCTGTTATGGCCTATTCCACAGGAAGAGTTCCAGACCTCACAACTGAGTCATCCATCTAAATTTTTTACAATAATTATAAGACTTGCATAAAGAGGGACATTCTAACTTTCCCACTCTCACTCTCTGAAACACTTGCCTTTTCACTGTTTTCATGATCAGGCTGTATCCAAATGTGAAGTGTAACTTTGGATGCTTTGGTTTCCAGAGTGCAAAACCCATGTTCCCTCCTAGGACAGTCCCTTGCCTGCCTGTATTAGCAGTCTGCAGATGGCACATGCAGACACACCTCTCCCAAGGCACCCCCACCCCTCCCAGGGCACCTGAGGGAGGTATCACTGACTCTTTAAAAGCTCTTGAGGTGCTTACTAGCACAGTAGGGTGAGCTGGTTTGCAGGTGAGTTAGAAACAAAGCTGTGAACTAGGTAAGCTGAAAGCAAACCCTCTTGTGACTCACAGATGCCTAAATTCATTGTTAACACAAATATAAGCAAGGATAAAGTTCCAGAATCTTTTACAGGGGAGCTCACCCAACAGTTATCAAAAGCATTGGGCAAACCAGCACAGGTAAGTCCAGATGCTCAAATGTTTTCCTTCCTTAGTCACCTGTGCCTATGCAGTGAGCTATTTCTCAGTAACAGCCTTGATAAACTAATATACCTAATGACTCACCAGTATTTACAGTCTTCTTGCTTGCTGTAACTTAGTTCTGCTGAGGTCTCAAAACACTTCAGTATTTAAGCTAGCTTTGTGTAGGATGGTATTCCATGTAGGTCTCTAGGCAGGTGGAGACACTGGATGTGTGGGTATGTGTGCACAGGTATCTCTGTGAACACCTCTCAAGAATTTGGCTGACTGAAAGCAAACCTCACCCTCAACTTCCTCGCTGAGACCTGCTGAATATGTGCTTGTTATTTGCCACCAAATTGCCTGCAGCCCGGTGGTTAGAAATTAAGTAAAAATGAGTTACTCAGCTTGCTTGGTCATCTAGCAAAACTATCTATGTGGCAAAAATATGTAGCCAAAATACCGGAATAAAAGCTGTCTGCTGGTTTCATTACCAGCTGAAGGGGTTTTACCTGCCAAAATCCATGTCAATATGCTACTGAGGTGTAGTACTGAAATACTGGTGTTAAAGGTCTTACAAGGTTTTATAAGGCTTTTATTTTCTTAATACTGGATGGTCACTAGTCACTGTATCAGTTGCTAACTGAAGATTGTTGATGAACATGACAAACTAGGTGAAAGATTCTTTACAGAGCTGTAAGCTTTGTCAGATGAGCTACACCTCAGCTGCTGTAGCAGCAGTAACTTCAGTGAACTGGCTACGGGCTTTGTGCATGTTCACTAGCAAGTGAACGTTTTCAGAAAACGTTATTTTGCTTCGGGAGTGATGCTTTCAAACTGTAGAAGGAATGAAGTTTTGGTGCCTGAGTCCTTTCTCTGTGTGCTGGGACACCTGAAGGACCTTTGCTCTGAAATAGAACCCAAGTGCTCTGAAGTGGGAGTCACCCCCAAAAGATGGCAACAGAGATATCCGAACACCTCAGCCATCATTTGATAACTACCACATTGGAAGTCCTCTGAGGAGAGAAGAATGAACCCAAAATTCAAAACCTAGTGGGACAACTGAAAATAGGACAAACTCTGGAATGTCTTGAAAATGGTAAGAAGAAAATTGCCAGCAGTTGCCATGGTTTTGTCAAAATCAGTAACACGTTAAACAGACCCTCAGTAGTCTCTTACGCTCAGGTCTAGTCAACAGTTAGAGTAATGACTCAGTGGGCTGGGGTGAGCAGATGACAATAGCTTGTGTGCATGGCAGACAGAGCAAGAATTCAAGAAGATAGTAAGAGATCTTCATCAAGTCAAGAAGCTTTCTTTCAATAGTTGATTAATAAATGAAACTTCAGAAAATACAAAGAATAATTCATTAAAGAGTAAATTTTTGGGGAACTACTATGGGTTACAGGAGAAATAAGAGTTAAGACAATGCTCGGGAGCAGGGGGATTTCACTTCTGTTGTGCACAAGGTAGAAGTAAGTGTCAGCAGGGGTTCTCCATCCACCTCAGGCCTTTCAAGCAAGACATAGGCAGATTAGAGATGTACCAAAGGAAAAACACTTAAGAAATAAGAGACTACAGATCAGCACATATTCTGGCTCTTCTAGGAGAGAAGGATGAAGGGTGAGGCTGTTATGGAAGAGATGGGAACACTGTTCCTCAGTGGCATAAGGCAGGAAGCAAGAGCTTAACCTGCAGTAAGATTTCAGCTGGTCCTTGGTGGAAAATTTGAAAAGCTTCTATGACTTCCAGTCAGATTCTGCACTGAACTTGTGCCATGAATCCCACCAGTGATGGGATGGTTAATGGTACTAACATTTCTTTGACCAATTAGAAACTCTTCATTCCGCACTGATAATTAGAATATTTCTACTTCTTCTTGCATGGCTGTAGACTTTAAAATGCGGTTGGATGTCTCATCACATTGATTTGTATCAAGTTAAAAAGTCAATTGACCTGAAGGAGCTGGTTCTACTGTGTCTCTTCCAGAAAGATTGTCTTATAAATGCCCCCCCCCTTTCTTTAGGGACAGGAATAGAGCTCTTTGCAATCAACCATTCCCATTAAACATGTGGAAAATCAATCTCTGCCAAATTTGACCAAAGTTAGTTATCTAGGGGTATAGTTAGAAGCATGTTTGAGGCTTGTGTAAGCTTTGTTTCTGCAGAAAGGAGGCTTAACTGTAAATGGGAGTGAGATTACGTTTTTTCCCCAACACATGTAGTAATATAATGAAATTCTTATGTAAAACTGATGTGTTCTATCCCTCTTAAAAAAGCCAACATTTTTATCAGTCTAGCAAACAAGTACTTGCTGTTGGGGGGGTGGGGGGGTGTCAGCTGGTGGTTCTTGCATAACAGCTCCTGAATATAAAGCTAGAGGCCAGGGCTGGGATGCAGCTGGAATAGGTTTGTGCAGCTGTGTGGAAGGGATATGTAATGGGACTTAGAAATATACGGGGAATAACAAAGAGATTTTTCTGAAGGGGACATGCAAGCTCTTCGTGACAAAGGAGGCAATAGGAAAGGGACAGTCTCTTAGTTATAACACAGAAAGAAAGAATGGATTAGGGTGGGCTGGAATGCAGAGCTTTCCTCTCACAGGAAACTGTACCATTTGGAAAAAAACTACTGATTTTTTAATCAAATATGTTTTTTTCCTACTAGAAGAACTGTTTCAAATATTTTCAAACTGCTCTAAGGAGAAAATTATGTTGATTAATGCTTCAGCTTAATTTTATTTTTAATAATACCCTGCTTCTGGGGTAGATGTTAAAGCCACACATGTGCCTACATTTGGCATAAAGTCGAGAGCATACAGTGTCCAGCCAGGGCAGAACAGGGCCAAGCAAGTGATACCTCAGCAGGATCTCCTTGGCTTATCCTGTACTGCTGTGGTCTGATGCACCTCACACCCAAACAAGCTGTAAATGATGGCCAAGACTAATTACCCAGACAACTCCTGGTACTCAGGCTAGCTTGTTTTACCAAGAGGGTTAATTGCTGCTGAGTTCCAATGATGCGCTGCTAATAAACGTGGGTAAGAACAGAACAGAAGACAGATGGGTGCCAAAGGAACTGATCCCTAGATTCCCCAGTGTGTGGATCTGACACCGTGTATTAGCAGTAGGGAAAATTGCAGGCTGGTCATTAATATTAACATAGATACTTTCTTCTATTTTTCCTGATATCAAGAACAAAAGTAGGATTAGGCTGTATTTTGTTTAATGAGGGGGATGTTGATTTAGACTTCTGCTGTGTCAGTTCACATTTACCTCAGCAGGGAAGACTGCAACAGGAGCCAGTGAGGTGCAAAATCTCTCTGGAACGTAGCGTGGCAGCAATGCAATTGCACACCCCCCACTCAACCCTGACCTTCCCACACAGACAGGGACAGCCTGGTGGCTTGGAGGAGGTTCTGGAGGTACTGCAGGTCACTGAGCTCCTGGAGTACCTGGACTTTCTACCCAAAATTCAAAGGTGGTAAAGATGTTACTGCAGTGTTCTTCTTCCAACCATGTACCCCAGAGCCCTTCTTTCAGTAGGTAACTGGGCCCTGGGGCTGCAGGCTGCAATTCTCTGTAGTGCATGGTGTTCACTGCAGAGCCAGCAGTGCTTGTCAGGCATTGAGCATTTTGGTGAGTCCCTCCCCTAGAGCAATATCCATGCACACCCCTTGCCTGGTGTGGAATGTTTCAGTAGAGACTGCTTACAGGGTGCACCCCAGCCACCCATCCATTCTCATCCTAGGTTTCACACATGTTTGGGTACAAAAGGAGAGTATTTGCTGCTGACTGGCCAGAGCAGCCACTGAAGCCTGGAGGTGGACAGAGCAGCACACACACTGTTGTTTCCCCTGCAACTGTCCTTACCCAGCCAGAGCAATTACTAGGAACCAAGACTCCCAAGCCTAAATAGTATGTCTTTGTACCAGCCCATGACACAGCAGTGAATGTCTTGGAGTGGAATGTAAGTCCAGACAGTAAGATGTCAACACATGAAAGCCTTGCACGTGAAAATCATGCACCCATTTTAACTGCAGTTTAGGTACATAAATACCTTCCTGGGTTTCCAAAACTTTTCTTAAGATGGCAAAGGAAAATATTCCTTTTTTTCTCCCAACAGTATCTAGCCTTACAGATCTCTCCTGATCAGGTGATGTCCTTCAGTGGCTCCACAGACCACTGTGCTTTCTCTACAGCATTGGCAAGATAGGGGAGCAGAACAACAAGGGCTACTCCAAATTGTTTTGTGACCTGATGAACAAACAGCTGAAAATACCATCTGACAGTGGAGCTCATACAGCAACTTGTCTGAAATGACTTTCCACAGATTGTTAAAACTATTACTCCCAGACTTGTCCTTTGGTGTTCTCCATTAATATGCTATTTGAAGAGGCCAAATGCCAAGTCAATTGAGCAATTCTGCAACTAAAAGGAAGAAAGGAGCATGAGCTGCAATGCTGATGTCCAGAAAGTGTAAAATTTCTTGGTTAAAATGATGTAGGTTCAGGCACTGCATGTGCCCACAGATCTCATGTGCAAAAACCCAGGTACAGGCACAATAACTTGACGTGACATGTACCAACACTTCCCTACTGCCTGTGGGGTACACGCTGAGGTCTATAGCAACAGCTTCCACTTACTTATAAGCCTTTCCAGGCCATTTTCTCAAAGTATGCCAATCTGCTCCAGACTAAATAAAATACAGTGTCTTGAGAGCTCCTTAAAACAAGAAGTAGAAAAACACAAGGAATTCCAGAATGCAAGTAGGCAAGGCATTAAAAGGAACATGGAGAAGGGAGTGCAAGACCTGAGAAGTGTAAAACCCTGGGGGACAGTCTACAGGGTGGCCTTGTGTCCTGTTGCAGGAGCACCCTGGCCAGCCTGCAGCACTCTGCTCCAAGCAGCTAACAGTGTCTGTCTTCCCTTTCAGAGTCTGTGTCAGCTTCTTTGACATCCGTGCTGGCCATGCAGGCTGGAACAACACCTTTGCTTGAGGTGCCCTTGGGTGGTAACAGCTTACTCCTGAACCCTCACTGTGGTTTGAGTACTGCAGTTCTAGTCATGTTAGCAGCAACTGACAAATGCAAAAGGCAATGGTACCTTAGTTGCTGCTACTCACTGCTGGATAACATCTTGTCTGCTGCCTAAATCAAAGTAAAAATCCAGCAGAATCCTTATGAGTGAGACTGCCTTGTTACTCTTTGGCCCTGTGGTTGAGATGGAAGGTGCCTTCTCAAAATACTTTTAATGGGATCTTTTCTTTTTAAAACAGTTTAGTTGTGTATGAAGATGAACACTCCATTCGGATATGCCTTTGTCTTGTTCATGCTCAAGAGCTTGACCTGATTTATAGAGAACTATCTTGACCTGATTTCAAGATACATTTAAGACAACAGATGTGGCTAGCTATATGGCATATGGACCTCCCTCCAAAAGGAGGAAAGACATGATTGCCTTTTATTTAAAAGGGATGGATTGCAGTCCAGGTCCTCCTTAGGTCTAAACCTACATGGATATCTAGCTAAGTAGCAGAAAAAATTGCGTTGTGAGTCTCCCAGGGCTCAACACAGGCAGAGGGAGTGAGTGGAAAAAACCACTGTTCACTGTTCTGCCCTCCCCTTTTCATCCATTGAGCAATTTGTAGTGACAGTGAAGATTAGAGCACAGCTCAGAATCAGGCAGAGGCACAGCAAGCCATTCCCAGAGGCTGAAGTGGTGAATTAATTATGAAAGGAAGATTTGCATATAAATATTTATTATTCAAGCTCTTGGTCAGATAAGATCATTTGCTTACAAAGTAAAATAAAAGACTGAGTAGAGATATGTTTCCTGAAATTCTACAGTTAGGTGTATTGTGGCTTTTTTTTCTGGAAGAGCAAACCCTATTTCACCCCTGTTCAGAGCTTTATTGTGAACATCCCATTCTGTCCCTATCACAGCTTTGCTCTGCAGCCACAGGCTTTCAATACAAGCCTGCACCTCAACCTTCAAAAATGCTTTGTTGAGATAACAAATGAAAGCTGCTTTGGTGGTGAATCAAAGCAGTACAGCCAGTAAAGCAATGTTCTACTTGGCATCTAAGTACAGTGTTTCTTATTAAATATTGTTCACTCCACTTAAGCCATGTGGAGATGTCCATTGAGGAAGGAAGACATAACATGAGGTAGATATTCTTTTGGCAGTATGGCCCCTTAAACACCACAGGATCTTCCTTCCCCATAAATCAACCTGCCTTTTTCATAGAGCCACTGGCTCAAAGAATGCTGCCTCTGCCTGCTCTTGGCGCCACAGCACCAGCACTCCCTGATGTTCTCCTGGCTCCTCCTTCCTGCCCCGGTTGCTCTGTGCTTAGGTTTGGGCTGTGGTGCAGTTGGGTATGTACAACTGCAACCCATGGATGCCCCAGCCCTGCCCTTTGCAGTCAGCCTTTGGGGAAGGATTCAGCCTGCCCCACATAGCTCTCGAGGCCTTTCTCTGATGGATGCTTTCAGAGCTATTCTCAGAGCATCCAGTCCCTGGAATGGGTGCTCGTAAGGCACCTCATAGCACAAGTACAAAGAAGACCATCTTTACTTGCTAAAAATCCTTATACTCTCTAATGGGGAATGTAGAAGCTGCCTTTGCCTCTGCCTCTGGCACATCATTAAAATGCTCTTTGGCATATTTCTGTCAAACATTTTATCTTTCCATTTTTTGCTCTCAGACACATTTCTCCATTGCTCTTATTTTAATCACAGGCAATTGGGCTTAAAAACAGATGCTGTGCATCCAGAAATGTATTATGAATGTAGGTGTGTGGAGCAATCATTTGAGGGAGGAGTGTGCACAAGTACACTGCTATTTGGTTAACTGCTAAAAATGCATCTTTAGAAGCTATGAAAATGTATGCACGGCTTCTTCCTTAGGGAGGAGAAGGAGAACGAAGTTGCAGATGTTTCTCCGTCGTGTGGCAGCATGGCCAAGAGCTGCCACTTCAGGCCTGGCAGGCCACAGAGCTTAGCAGCAGTGGTGACATGGCTCTCAAGTTTTTTTCCCCCCTCACCTCCATGCAACAAATCTGGGAGCAGGAAGGTGGGAGGGATAAGTGGCACTCTGCAATGTCAGGGAGCTAAGGATATCAAAAGAAGGAAACTTTCTCGGGTTTTAATCTCTGTTCTCAAACACTAAAAGGAAGTGCTCCAGTTCTAAGCAATAATGCTGTGTCCCTGTGTCACTCCAAAGTATTCCCATGTAATACCATTCCTCACTCAGAACTATGCGTGTTCACATGTGTAACATGTATGTACAGTCAAGCATCCTGGCAGCAGCAGTGGTGGGACTGTCAAAGATGAACACGGGCTTGATTCCTGTGTGTAACACGTTATGCGGAGAGGGCTCTGGGCCTGATCCTCCCTGCCTTCCCGTGAGTCTCGCCGCGCAGCAGAGGGGCAGGGAAGGGAAGGGGCAGGGCGGGCAGCCGTGCCCGGGCAGCCTACGTGCATCGCATCACAGCGCACGGCTCGGCTGCCTCTCGCCTCCGAGCAGACACGCACCTCTTCGCTCCCGACCAAAAAAATACCACTTCTGCCTTTTTCTAGCAGAAAGTTATGATGTGAAAATGGGGGTACTGAGGAGTAATAGATAATTTTTAATTTGACTGAGAACTGTTAGAGAATAATTGATACGCCAGCAAGGGAGGCGTTTCTGCTTACATGGAGTTCAAGTTGTGCACACAGTTAGGAAGAAACATATGAACATGCCTTTATCTTGCAAAAGAAAAAAAATTCCTGAGCCACAGCAGGTACGCGTTCTGCAAGTGCCAAGCTAGGGCCTCTCCCCAAGCGTGGCCC
>NW_008692510.1:0-289 GCF_000695815.1 Acanthisitta chloris
GGGGGAAAATTCAGTTCCTGGCTGTCGGGGCCTTGGGAAGGAGTGACAGCACTTGAACCATTGACCTTCTGGGTGACCTTCAGCGAACAGCTTCACCTCCCGGAGCCTCCCCTCCCATCCTGTGTGTGCCTTCCCAGATTAGCGCAGCTAGGGTGGGGACAGCTCCGTCCGCTCTGGCAGCGCCTGCTCCAGGTGCACGGCAGCTTCCCTGGGGCCAGAGAGGGAGGATGTCACAGGATTTCCAGCCTCCGCATCACTGTGTGCTTTGAGTACTGGCTCCACCGGCTGG
>NW_008692510.1:319-4401 GCF_000695815.1 Acanthisitta chloris
TGTGCAGGTGCCATGCTGGCACTGATGGGGACATAGTGCCATAGGGCTGTGGCAGCCCAGTCCTCCAGCCTCAGCCTTGCCCTGCTTCCCCCAGCATCTGCATGATTGCTGCAACCATCCAAACTACAGTGTAGAGGCTGGATCCTCATTTCGCTCCCTTAAGTCCATGGGGTTTTGCTGACCACTGTTGGCTGCTCTAATTTTTACCTGGGGTTCATTGTTAGAACCATAAAACAAATAGCTACGTGCTCCTCTTGAGCATCGAACCCCTCCAGGTGTAGGTGGGTTGCTGCGTCCCTGCCTGCCCTCCCTAATTAACTGTTGCTCAGCAAATCCAGACTTACTGACCTGCCCTAATCTTCCTGTGCAAGGCCAGCCCTTCACTGCTGGTGATCACCTCTCATGTCCCCTGTGAACCTCTGTCGTGTTCACTGCCCTCTGTATGTGATAGAAGATGGTACCCTGGGAAGTGACAGAATATGTGGTGGAAGATGGTACTCTGGGAAGTGACAGAATAATGGTGGAAGATGGTCCCTTGGGAAGCAGCATTGCCCTGTGCAGGGCAGCTGAGGTTGTTTTCCTCACCAGCAGCTCCCTCCTTGCCCGTGCTCTCACCGTCCCCCCACATCCTGCTTCCCCTCTTTCTTCCTCCCATTGACCTTCTGCCAGTTGGATTATTTTTCCCCAGATGCTGCAATCTGCATTTTTCCCAGGTTGAATCTGCCTGGGTTTGTTCTCCTAATCTCTTTAAGTCCCTTTTTGTGTTATTTCTGCCCTCGTCAATCTGTAGCACATCCACCACAGATTATATTAATGCACGATTTGCTTGGTGTCACGTTAGTGAGAACACTGAGGGTGCCTGTAGATGCAGCCCCTTTGCCTGGGTATCTCGGGGACACCAGAGCCCTGCAGTCTCTTCCTTGGCTTCTAGAGAACCAGTGGAATGGGAGCTCAGGTGTTGTTAATGCTGGAGCAGTTGTCCTGCTGGTCCCCATGTCCCACAGCCCACGCTGTGCCCAGCGATGCACTGTGGGTACAGGCAGTGCTCACACTTGGCCGCTGGCCCCTGTGCTATCAGCCCATCTCTTCCCGCTCGGGAGGCGTCCTGTCCTTTCGGAAGGATGGGGGAAATGGAAAAGGCTCCACCTCTTCCCTGGGCAAATACAGCTTCTCTGAGTTCATATCCTGGATAGCGGAATAGCCAGGTCCCAGCAGGGACGGTGACTTCACCTCCCGGTAACGTGTTTCCCCGGCCAGCTGGGAAAGGAGCCCTTGTATCTCCGAAGGAGCTGCCTGGCTTCCCCCACCCAAAACCTTTCCCAGCTGTTTCCATCCTGTCTGGGGCTGGGGGGATGCGATTTCTACTCCATGGTGTGTGTGAGTGTGTTACTGCTCCCCCTTTCCAGAGGAGCTGGGCTGGGGTGCAGCACTTTGGGGTATGCAGCCACTCTGAACCCCCAGATTATTGCAGGGATGGGGAGTGAGTTGTATTCATCCCACCACACAGCTGAGATCCTTCTGGGGGCCTAAAACTCAAAGCAGGATCATATGTTTGGCTTTTGCAAGGAGTGAATCCAGCCCCAAAGGACTCCTGTGACACTCTTCCCCACCTTGGCATGTGCCCCCTCCATCCCCTTTGTGGCCATCAAACCTTGGGGTCGAGAGCTGAGAGCTGCACCTTCTTTCCAGCTGCGTGGATGGGGACAGGGTTTCCGATTCTGCTTTTCCTTTCATTGTTCTGGGAGCCTTAGCTTTGAACAAGCTGCCTGTTTTTTCCTGCTTTGCTTGTGGGGGGGAAGCAGCAGGGGAGAATTGGGGGTCTGGCTGGGAGTCTCAGGGTGGCTGTCAGAGGGGAATGATCTGTCTGTACTATGTGGGGATGATGCCTGTGGCCCCACCTGCTGCCAACCTCTTAGTAAACCTTAGATGTTTGATTTTTTTTTTCACTGAGAAGTTTCCCATCTTTTTCCAAAGAAAGAAAAAGGCTTGATTCCGTTGCCATGTCCCCAAACCCTTCCCTTTGCCTGTAGTGGCTCCCTGCCGTGTCTCACTCTCCTGTCCCTGTCTTTGATGGGAATCTGCCTCCCTGATTGCAGCCTCCCCATCCCTGCCAGTTAACCCAGTGGCTTTGTCCCAGTCAGACCCACCCCACAGTGCCCAGCTTGGCAGAGGACCTGTTTGTCAGCATTGGTGGGGAGCCCATCCCCAGGGATTCTGTGGAGCCTCAAATCTCAGCTTGGGCCATTTGTGGGCAGGAAAGCACCTATGGCATTTGGACACCTGTGGCCTTTGGACACCTGTGGCATTTGGGTGCAGGGATGAGTGCTTGGCTGGGTATCCCAGGTGGCAGCACCCTGGCAGCAGAATTCACCCACCATAACCACAGGGGAAGCAGGGTGTCCCTGCTTGCCCAGGGAGCTGGGCACAGCCCTGGGCTTGGTGTTTGGGGGGCAAACTGGTGGCTGTGGCAGGCAGCTGGGGGCAGGAGCCCTTGGCTGTCACCCAGCCTCTGTTCCAAGCTTGCTGGGCAACTTCACTTGAGTTTCTTAACACCATCTCTGTGGTTGAGCTCCTTCCCTATCAAGGTGGGTGAATCTCTTCTGAACCTATTGGGAAACTGCTCCTGAAGCAGCTGGTCTGCCAGTGCTGGGAGGAGCTGGGTGTGGGTGGCCGCAGCGGACGTGCCTGTGGACGGGGAGGCGACAGGAAGGGTGATTCCTGCAGAAGAGGGACAGACATCACCTGTTTGGGTCTTGATTTTGGGCAAGACGGTGAGTCTGTCCTGAGACCTGGCACGAACCCACCATATGCTGAGGCAGAGCCACCCCAGGCCATCACAGGGCAAGTTGGGTGAAGCTGCCACCTCCTCCTGCCACCTCCGCCTCCAACCCCGGGAGGCTGTCACCACCCTCTGAGATGGCTGGTGCTCTTCGGGATTGCAGCTGCTTAGCTCCTCCAGCTGGTTTATTGGCTTAGTGGTGACAGTCCCCAGGTGGATTTTATTTTCTCAAGGGGGTATGTGCATGTATTTGGTGTGTCCAAAGCACACGGTCCCTTCTCCTGTCACCCATGGTAGCAGGATGGTTTTCGTGCAGTGCCCAGACAGAGTATCCCTGCATGGAAGGTACTCATGGCTGGCAGTGCAGCGACACTCAGGGCTGGATGTTCAGGAATGCTTGTGGTGCAGGGACACTTAGGCTGGATGTTGAGGAATGCTCAGACCTGCAGCATGGGGAGGCTCATGGCATGGGGTTACTCACAGCCAGCAGTGTGGGGATGTGATTTCCCAGGACAAGGGGAAGGGATGAGAGTCACAGGACTAGCAGAAAAGGGTGTTTTCCCAAGCATCTCTGGCAAGGTGGTGGGTCTCCAGTTACAGATCTGTGTGTCTTGCGCAGCAACAAAGCCTTGCAGTGGAGGAGCTATGCTGTGGCTGCCCTGGGTGAACAAAACTGGGGGGGTCAGTCACAGCAAAGCACTGCTTTCTGGGGCCTGATTCTCCCTGTGAGAGCCAGGGCAGGAGTCTGGAAGGGGCAGGACTCTTCAGGAGATATTTGGGCATTTCCTTCCCCAGCCAAACCCAGGTGAGCGCACGTCACTGCTTCCCAACAAGTGGATCAGCACTTGTGTTCATCTCCGAGACCTCGGGGCAGAGCCCCTGAGTGTCCCCCAGAAACGAGCTCTCCGTTGAAGGGCAGGGGGTGACTCAGGGTGCCTGGTGTGCTGGCACAGGGGATGGGCAAGGGCACGCCTGGCTCCACGCAGCCGGCAGAGCCGGCGCCAGCGAGTGCCTCGGAAAAAAAAACGCGCCGGGGGGCGGGGTGCGCCCCCCCCCTGGCCCAGCCACTCCCTGGGTGCCCCCTGCACCCACGAGGAGCTCAGCCCAGCCTGGCACTCATATAGTGGGTGAGATGCAGCTCAGCCCCACGGGGAAGCTGAGGCACAGGCAGAGGGGCTGGTGGGGGGAGCTGTTTGGGAAGGCGCCGTGCAGGGCTGTGCCATCCTGGCCAGTGGGATGTGAAGGGCCCAGGGCTGGAGGCAGAGCGTGCCGTGGTGAGGGTCTCACCCTGCCTGGCGAGGGG
>NW_008692510.1:4515-7236 GCF_000695815.1 Acanthisitta chloris
CCCTGACTGCTGAGCCTCGTCCTGCCCGGAGCGGGGTGGGAGCCTGGTGGGACCCTCGCAGGGGCTGTGCTGCGGAGTGGGGCCGAGCAAGGGGAGCCCATGGCAGAAGTTAACCCTTGGGGTGCACCAAGCTGGCTTTTTTCCCCTGGAAATATCCCTTTCAGAGCATTCTGCATTTCAGCAGTAGGTCCGTCCATATTCCTCTGGGTTCATCTTCTCAGGGTGTGAATGTGCTCCCAGCTGGGAGCAGGAGGTGTGGATCAGGTCTGTGGGTGCTCCCATTCAGGTGCAAACCCAGAGGAGGTGATGAAACTGGGAAGGATCCAGCCACCCCATCCCAGTGCTGTATCTGGGTTGACCCTGCAGCCCTTTGCCAGCCCAGCTCTGCAGCCCCCTGGCTGGAGCTGCACCTCTGAATCAGACGGTCTGGGAGGGCTGTGGTGTTGGGAATGGCTTGGCCCAGCCTTGGCTGAGTCCCAAAACATCTGAGTGGAAAAGAATGGGGAGCCTGGACCTGCCAGGGCACCAACAGGGAGAGAAGAGGCTGAAGAAATGGGGAGAAAACACGGGGAATCAGTCAAAAGGAGCACATATATGGAATGAGGGATGCAGGGAAGTGTCCTCTCAGCTGCCTTCCTGCCACTGAATCCCTGGGGGTTGCTTTGCCAGCCCCATGTGCCGTACAGGGCAGGGGTGTGCAGCAGGACAGTCCTGGTGGAGAAGTCCTGACTGTGCTCTGCTTCCCATCCATCCCTCCATTCTCTCCTCTCCTGTGCCTTTGTGCCCACAGTGCCTGGCCCCTTTCTGGTGTCCTTGATGGAGACCCCAGATCCTGGGCTCTTGGATGAAATGGGGCTGGGAGGGAAAAGCAGGAGCTCTGCTGAGTGACAGCTTTGGGAGCCAGTTCCTTTGGGAAGGGCTGTCAGATTGGTGGCTGCTGCTCAAACAGCCCCTGGAAGAGGTAATTAGGGTGATCCTGTCCTGATCCCCTCAGCTGTGGTGACAAGTCAGGAGTCCTTCACCAGAAGCCACTCCAAGCTCATTTTGCGTTAATTAGGCTGTTTACAAAACACTGTAAATTGCAGTAATGAACACCCCTTTCCTGGGTTTCCTTTAATTATCCATTTGCATGCTGAATGAGCCAGCCCCTCTTCAGCCCTCCTTTTCCGGCAGAGGGGTCACACAGCCCAGTGTGGCTTTGTATGGGATCTGCCATGCGAGGTGGGCAGAGAGCTTGGGAGGGGGGGAGAAGAGAAGGGAATGGAATTGAGGAGGAGGAGAGGGAGCTGCAGCCCCAGAGATCTGCCTGGCTGTGGGGGAAGGAGCTCCTTCCCGAGGACCCCACCAGGTTTCAGTGGGGTTTGAGCAGCTGTTTCACCCCCAGGCTCAGAGCCCAGCTCTTGGACTTTGATTTTCCATAGGAAAAAGCACCGTTCAAAGCATTTAATCCTCCCTGGCTCGGTGATGGGGCTGCCTGGAAAGGCAGAGGAGGAGCAGCAGCATTTCTTGCCCCCCACATACCTTCCCCTTTCTTTCCCTTTTGACTTGGCGGATGAATTCCAGAGATGTTAATCCGCTCTCAACCCCTGGGTGAAGAATAAAATGTCCTCTCTGTGTGGGAGGAAGGAATCCATCCGAATTAATTGTGGGAAGGAGCTGGGGGTGCACTGGGGGTGCACGTGAGGCTGTGCTGGGAGTGGGGTGAGCATCCTCCTCCGTTCCGTGGCCCCTGAAGGGGAGGGAGGGCTGAGGATATCCAAGGTGGCACAATCCTTGCATTCATGGCTGGAAGCTTCAGCCTCTGCCCTGGCCATAAAAATGCCAACCATGTGGTCTGTGGGCCAAGCCTCAGTGGCCGTGGCAGGCACAGGGAGCGAGTGGGGGGCAAAATGGTTCCACTCAGCAGTTTTGGGGTGTTGGTGCCTATAAAGGGAAGGGAAGCACTGTTTCGCTGAGCCAGGGTGACAGGAGCTGCGGGGTCCGACCCATCCCGGGGGCTGAAATGGGGTGCACAGAGATGGGGCAGGAGGGACAGAAGGAGGAAAGGGTCTGAGTTCGAGCTGGGTCAGCCTGTTGAGGGTTCGTGGAGGTGACCGTGGAGGCAGAGGAGAGGAGAGGAGAGGCTGCCGGGATGGGTCAGGCAGTGTTCTGCGCGCTGGGAGGTTGGTGTGGCTGCGGGATGGGGTTCATGTGGGGTCCTGGGGACCTGCAGGGCATTGTGGGCTCTGCCTCCTGCCCTGACCTTCACCTCTTCTCTCTGCAGAGCTCCTGGGATCTGCCAAGCGCCTGAACGTGAACTACCAGGATGCAGACGGGTGAGTGCTCCCCTGGCAGGGTGCTGAGTGCCGCTGCCACCAGCCTGGGTGGGCTCACTCTCCCCCATGTCCAGTCAGTCCTGCAGCTCAGGGTATCATACAGCTTTTGAGGGGAGCTGCTGTGCCCTGGAGAACACAACAGCATCCCAAAGCCAGGGCAAGCCCTGCAGAGGCAGAGCTGATGCCTGCCCAGATCTGAGCTTAGCGATGTGCTCAATCCATCCTGAAAATCCTTCATAAAGCTTTTCTGGACCCTCCTCCTCAGGGATGGGGGTGAATAGGGGTGACACCATGTCCAGCCAGTGCCCTGTGTGGAGTGCCGGTTGAAGCACGTGGAGAACTCAACCAGCCCCAGCACCTGCACGTGCTTGTGCCTGTGTTAATATCCCAAAAGCAAAATCCCATT
>NW_008692510.1:7367-9131 GCF_000695815.1 Acanthisitta chloris
GACCACAGCATATTTGTATAGCTCCTCACTTCCAAAATCCAAGTACTTAATAAGCTGGGTACTGAGAGTTAAAGAAACCACAAAGACCCATAAAATAAATAAGCTTGTCGTTCTTATTGAATTAACTCTGACCTGTCAGGCATTAGCATTGTTTTATGTACTGTTGTTGTACCTAATTTCTACATGTTTTCTTTTTGAGGACTCTGTAGGAAGAGGTGTTCATGATGAGTCCTAACAGGCCAGTGGGGGGTTGGAAACATGCAGGATGTCTCTCTCTTAAAATAATACTGTGCAGGTGGAGCTTAATAGAAAAAGAATTCAATAATAGAAGCAATGATCTGATCCTGATAAGGCCCAGGGTTTGTGCTTGGGCAGCTCCAGGAGGGCTGCTGCTGGGAACAGGAGGAAAGGGTCTGTTCCCTGCCAGAGGGACATGGGCAGGGCATTGGGTTTCACTGGGGCACAGGAAGGGGACGGCAGAGAGGTGAGATCTGAGCATGGGGACAGCAGTGTGTGTCCTCCTGGGAGACCCATGACGCTGGCAGTGTCCTTGGCATCACCTTACTTGTGGCTTGGAGAGGATGGGGTGGGCAAGTGTGAGTTTGTGCATCCCCCCCAGGGCAGAGTTGGTGCTGCAGGGACCCTCACAGGGTTGGGTCAGGGCGATTTTGTACCCTCTGCATTCATGCTTTGAGACAGAGGTTTTGTTGTGGCTCAGGGACATTGGAGGAGGGAGCAGCCCTCTCTGCTGTGGTTAGTGTACCTCCTGAACATCCAGAGACTGTACAGGGATTTAGGGGTGTTCGGGGTCTGCAGATTGGGAGGAGAGCCATGCTGGCCGAGCTGTGTCCCTGGCATGGGGCTGAGACACTGCAGAGCCCATCTAGAGTCCCACGCTGGCACTGTCAGGAGCCCCCACACCTCCTGGAGTGACACTCAGGCTAATTCCCAGTGGCACAGGGACCCTTCACTCGGCCGTGGCCCTTCACGTGACAGCACAGGGGGAGCGCCAGGCAGACAGGCCCTTTCACAGCCCCAGGACACAGGGCTCTTTCATTACCAGAGGCCTCCCACGCTGTGCCGTGGGCTCCTGGCATCCCTGCTGGCATGGGGAAGGGGCAGCTGGCAGAGTGGGCAGGAGTAGCCACTGGGCCGATGTGTTTGCCAGATGCTGTAAGCAGCAGGGATTTGGGCTGCTTGGCTGCAGGGAGGGGAGATGCCTCTCTCTCCATTCTGCATGTTTGTTCCCTGCACAGGGCAGAGGGGGAGGCATCCCTCTCACTGGACTCTCAGGGTGTGCACAGTGTCTCTGCATCCCTCACTGAGCCCTGGGGCATGAACAGCTTGGAGGGATTCACCTCTGCTTTGCTATGGGAAAACTGAGGCACTGGGAGTTGGGAATCGGGAGGGACATAGCCACGAACAGCTAATGACCAGCCCAGTCTCCAGCACATGTCCCTGTGCAGGCAGGGGCTGTGTGGCCAGCACGATGGGGACAAGGGCCAGGCTGAGCCCTGTCTTGTGTTGCAGGTTCTCAGCACTGCACCACGCAGCCCTGGGTGGCAGCTTGGACCTCATCTCGCTGCTGCTGGAGGCACAGGCCACTGTCGACATCAAGGACAGCAACGGTAAGGGGTGACCCCCTGGCACAGCCCCGTGCCTCCAGCAGCCAGCTCAGCCCTCGGAGCGGGGCCAGGGGCTGTGTCCAGCCCTGCTGAGCCCTGTTCCCCCAGGGATGCGGCCCCTGCACTACGCAGCCTGGCA
>NW_008692511.1:0-631 GCF_000695815.1 Acanthisitta chloris
TGGAAGGGAAAACTTTGGGTCCTCGTGCTCTTGAATTTCCATTTTTGGGACATTTGTGTCCTATTTTTGTTGCTCTCAGGAATATCGGATGAATTTTTAGGAAGTTTCTCAAAATAGAAGTGAAATTCCAAGGATTTTCTTACCTAGCTGAAATTGTTTCTCGACTTGTGCTGTGGAAAAAGAATAGTTCAGAGTGAAGTTAAACCTCAGAGACAAAATATTGAGGGGAAATTGGAATTTTGTCAGACACTGAAGGGATTTTAGCCTCTCAAAGGGGGAAAAGGTGAGTAATGAGCTCAAATTAAAGCTTAAAATTTGTCCAGTTGAATTCAAAATTCAGTTGAAATGTAGAAGGGAAATATTCTGAATTTTGACCCAAAAACAGAAACATTAACATTTCTGCATTTCTGTACAGACCATGGCTAAGTGACTGACCAGGATCTTCACCTTCTCCTTCCTGACATTTTTATCTATTTTCTTTTTTCTATTTTTATCAATTTCACAATTTTGCATTTTATTTTGACATTTTTATTGCTATATTTTGATTAAAAAATTATTTGAACATTTATATGACCTTCATATCTTTATCTTTCTTATATTTACATTTTTATTATTTTTGTATTTTTATATA
>NW_008692512.1:0-972 GCF_000695815.1 Acanthisitta chloris
GGACGGGGGGATAGGGCGGGAAAACACTTCCAGACTACCTCCATGGAGATACAGTTTCTTTCTTTCTGGTCAGAAGTAACATGTTTTGTGGTTGTGGGTTGTTCTCTTAATTTTTTTCTCCCCCTCTTTTTTTTTTTTTTTTTTTTAGCTGCCCAGGTTGTGCTGGAGGCAGCGGAAAACGGGGGGAAGGGGAGGAAGCAGGAGCTCAGCAGGCAGCCCGGAGGAGGTGAGTGAAGGGCGAAATGGCAGAGGGATGAATGGGGGGGTGTTTTGCTGGTTTTTTTGTTTTTTTTAAAAAATTTTAAAATGTAATGCTGAGAGACAAAGAGGTAAATTATTTGTCTCGGCGTTGATGGTACGTCAAAGATTGCAAAGCCCAGCCGCTCTCTTCCTGCGATGAGGATGATTTATAGAAAATTGCAGGCAGAACACATGCACATTCTGGCAGCCGTAAAGACAGTCCCTCCCTTTTCCTTAATGTTCTTTTATCAGCTTCTTAGGAGGTGTCCGCTTCGTTTGTCTGCATGAAACCAATAGTCTTAGTAGGAATCCCCAGTTTTGGTGTTTTTTCCCCTTTTCCATGAGAAGGATTCTCTAAATCCAACAGTGCTCCTTCTGCCCAGATATTACCCTTCCATTTCTCACAGCACTTGTTTGGGGTGAGGAGGGGGGAGCGGAAAGAGGGGAGAGGAGGAGGGAGAAGATCTTTCTCCTGTTTAGTCATTAACTTGCGCGGCTCAAAGAAAGAGAAGATTTAATGGGAGAGATCCTGCCTGTGTGCTTTGTACTCACGGCATTCTTGTGGATGGGAAGACCGGAGGGTGCATGGGCTTAGTATTTTGACTAGTACCTGGGTGACCGATTTTTGTTATTTTATTTTATTTCATTGCTATTGTTAGCATTTCTGCATTTGGTCTTCAGCTGAGCTGGGAGAGTTCAGACAATGAAGTTCTAACATGCCTGACCTCTCTC
>NW_008692512.1:999-2776 GCF_000695815.1 Acanthisitta chloris
CTCCCAGTTTTAAGGAGATCACCTCAGGTTCACCACCCATATAAAACTTCCCCGGAGCAGGGGGAGGATCTCCCCCTTCACCCGAACCGGAGCTGCGTGGTTCTAGTCTCTCTTCCACCCATGCAAATTGCAGAGAGCTTGAGGGCTGGAGAAACCCCACTGATGTTCCAATACCAGTCATGCCCTTGTGCTCAAATTGATTTTGCCTCACTCCCGTGTATTGATTTACTGAGTCTGCACGTAACCCCTAATTCCCCCCCTCAACCTCCCTCCTCCCCCGCTGGACACATAACCCTAGAAAGAATCTGACCTGGTGCTGTAGAAAGACTGGAGGGGGGGAGTGGAGTGAGGGGTGGTTGAGGTGGGGGTGTCGAGCAAAAGAAGTAGCTCTGGACAATGCTTAACAGAAACGAGTCTAAATAAAAAAGCAGGCTACAGCCGCTTTGTCTTTGTCTGCTTGCCTTCATCACCAAGATACCTTTCTTTGTGAGCCTTGATCGTTAGTTTCCACGGTTTTAAATAATCAGTCACAAAGAAGCAGACAACTAGGTGTTGGAAGGCATGAAAGTTATTTTAAGTAGATTTATTTATTTTATTTTGCAGCCCAAAAACGTTTCACCCATGTAGGAAGTGATTTTGGTGATCGGTAGTACAAGCTCTCTTTTCTCCCAAATGCTTGTGAGAAATAAAAAACCTGGAGATGACTGTCTTTATTTCCAGGAGTAGACTTCAAAATACGTGCCAGAAATGGACAATTCGAGTGTCCTTTCTCCACATCAAATGTGAGCTGGAAGGGGGATTAAAAACCAACCACGTGGTAGATCTGGTTTTATACTTTGCAACCTCCAGCTCCATTTATGTTCTTTACCCTGCTCAGGGAAGATTAGCCTCTAGATGGATGTGTCTGAGGGATCACCTCGGGGGCAGATCTGCATGCAGAAACCGGTTTTTGCCATGGCTGGAAGAAAGCTATGACCCAGCAGAGCACTCCATCCGAGCAGCTCCCCGAGCATCACAGGAGCTGCTGAGTGCTCCTTCACAGAAACCTTTGTGAAGGCAACAGCTTGGAAGGGGAAGATCTTCAGATCTTTCCCCCTTCTTCTCCTCCTCCCTGGCCTGTGAGTGATTCAGTGTCCCAAACCTTAACTTTTTGTTACCACCTTCCTCCTCTTAATCTCCTTCATCTTCAACACCTCCTCCTCTATCACTACCATCTTCTGCTCCATCTGTCTGCCTCCTGGATCTCTCTCGTTTGCTTGCTTTCCCCCCTCCTCTTCCACCTCCCTCCTCTTTCTTCTTGCCTTTTCCTCCTCTCTTTTCTTCTCTTTTCTTTCCTTTCTCTTTTTCCTCCTCTTCCCCTACACGTTGTTGTTGTTGTTAGAAAGGATTCTTGCACCCCCTGGTGCTCTTGCGTTTTGTGTGGTAGGAGAGGAGATTGTCTTCTTTCTCTCTCTCCCTCTGGTTGCTCATTATTCAGAGAGAGACACAGAGGGTGAGAGAGAGAGAGAGAGAGAGACGGATATCTCAGGTCATCTGCAGCTGCAGCAAACCAGTGAAGGAGAGAGAGAGAGGGAGAGGGAGAGAGAGAGAGGGGGGGAAAAGCAGGGAAAGATGGCGATCCTCCATTGCTGAGACCTGGCAAGGAGCACATGAGACTCACAAAACAACTTCCACAACAATAACAAGAAGAAGAGCTAGGCAGAGAGGAAGAGGAGAGGAGAGGAGGCAGCAGCAAGAGCAGCAGTGCCGGGACGCTCCTGTAAGTTCTTGCAATTAA
>NW_008692512.1:2812-3082 GCF_000695815.1 Acanthisitta chloris
GGGTGTGTGTGTGTGTGTGTCCGTGTGTGTGTCCGTGTGTGTGTGTGTGTCCGTGTGTGTGGGTTTTGTTTGGTCTTTTCTGTCTATCTTTCTTTCCACCACCTTCCTCTGAAACCCATTCATTCGGTCAACGGAGGAAGGAGGAAGAAAGAAAGGAAGGAAAAAAAGAGAGGAGAGGGGAGCGAGAGCGGGGTGTTTTGTTTGAGAGAGAAGTCTCTTGCATGGAGGAGGAGAAGAGGAGGAGGTGCTGGTGGTGGTGGTGGTGGTGGT
>NW_008692513.1:0-204 GCF_000695815.1 Acanthisitta chloris
CTTCCCCTCCTTTTCTTTCTTGTGTAATCCACACAGTAGCTTTCTCCCCTACAGTATGATAAGTGTCCTGTCTATCAACGAGCAGCTTATTTATGTACTGTAGCATCACAATCTGATTTTTATAAATCACATATTTGTCACTCCATCTGGGAGCATTTTGACAACCATTGTTCTTTCTGTTGGTCGATATGCATGCAGTTACTG
>NW_008692514.1:0-11190 GCF_000695815.1 Acanthisitta chloris
GCGCGGGGAGAGGACAGCGCTGGGGCTCAGCGCTCTGCCCGTCTCAGCATCCGCCCGGGCCCGCGCCCGGCCCCTGCCCCGCGGAACACACAGCACCAAACGGGCTGTGCCCTGCGCTGCTGGCGGCACAGCTCACGGACTCAGGCTGCATCTTGGGGCTGGTCCCTGCTGTTGCCACAGGTCAGAGTGCAGACCGTCATTGCTACTCAAAAGGATGCATGATGATGCTCTGGGAAAAGGCAACACACTTCTGTTGCCATTTCCAGCAAGACAGGCAGCCACGGGAGAAAGTCTGCTGGGTCTGGTTTGCACCCATGCCATCGATGAACTTCAGATGGACATCAGGATTTTAACTTCTTTTTCCTGATGGATATTTGGGGTAAGGAAATCATTATACACCTGAATATTTAAAGAGACTAGCAGGAAGAGAAGGGAAAGGCACAGGAAAACAAAACCACAAATCAACAAACAAAATCCCCAAACAACAAATCTGCATACAGCTAATTAATCCTAAAGTTAGAGATGAAGGAAGGTGCGAGAACTTCTCAGCTCATGGAAGTTCTTCTCTCATGGGCTGATCCTCCACTGGACCTACCCAGTTTAGATCCCTGGCCTCATTCATCTGGTGGGGCTGGATAAACATCAGAAGCAAAGAAATGACATTGTGCTGTGCCCTTACCTGCCAGTGCCAATGAATATTGCTTGTGCTGGGCATCTGCACCCACGAACACATGAGATTTTCTCCCACAAACACACTTTTCTAGGTGGCCATTTTCCTTCCAGCTGTTCCTTTCATGGAGAGGAAGGAAATGCTCTGTCAGTGTCACAGTGAGCTATGCAGCTCTCAGACCCAGCACCATCTACCCTCTGTGCTTGCTTCACTGCTGGAGTAGCTGTGGCTTTAATGTGGACTCTGCCAGCAGTCACAACTCGAGGAAAATGCTCAAGAATTTGAAGATCCCTTGCAGATTCTTGATATCCAACTGTGGCCTGGATGGAAGCCAAGGACAGGAAGGGCCCATGGGAAATAGAAGAGGGACTGACAGTAGGGCAGATAAGCAGGGCACAATTTGCCTACCCACCACCTCAGACACCTCGAGGTACCCGAGACTGCATAGAGCTGCCAGACAGTGTAGAGGCTCAGGATACTGACCCATGCAGAAGCAGCAGCTGGAGAGCAGAGAGGCATTTAAGAATGTATTGGAGACCTGCAGTCTTAGAGGTGAGAGTGGAGAATAAGAGATAGTTAATTCAGAGATCCATCAGGAAGGAAAGGGGAAAAAAGCATGAGCAAGTGTGGTTATTCTCTCCTAGTGAGCTACAGCTCCTACATCCTCTCTTTTGGATCTCTCCATACATTGAAAGTGACAGGTGAAAACTGGGTTCTATTCCATACTATCAAAGGCAGGTTTGCTGAGACTGAACAGAGCAGCATTACCCCCTCTGGTGCTGTGTGAGAGATCTGAGAGACAGCACTCACCTGCTTGGTAAGGAGCATTTCATGGTGAAATGCTACCTACCTATGGCTTTTTGCTAAGGTGTTTTATTAACAGCACCCTCTGCTGCTGGCCAGGTCTTTCCAAGTGCATTACTCTGCCTGTGCTGATCACCAACCTCAGCTATGTCTCTTGGTGACAGCTGGTGGATCCCTTAGTACTTCTGGACATCTTTCTTGGAGTCACACAAGGCTCCAGGTGCTTTTTGTAAAGGGAAGAGCACAAGCAGCCTCCTCTAGACACACATAACCAAACTCCCCCTTCACCTTTGTCCAACACTGCTGCCTGCTGCTCTGACACTCAGCCTGAGGAAATATATTCCCTCCCACTCTCCCCCAAATTCTCATTAGCTTGTCAGCTGTCCACAGGCAGGTGTGAAAGGGACCATGCTGAGCAAGGATGAGGCAGGAAGGTACTCATCACACACAGCTGGTGCTGGGCAGGCTGCAGTTTTCAAGGACAGTCTGCCCTGGGCACAGGACTGGGTAAGAGGAATTTGCTCCCTGCCAGAAATGTGGGTGGTAGAAAGAAGGTAGCTTGCAGGTTAACCCACAGAGGGGCTGGTGGCAGCATGGCTGCAGCCAAGGACTTTGATCTGAGCTGTACATCCTGCTAGCAGGAGAGGCAAGAGAGGTGGCCTCAGGTTACTGCTTTAAACCAGCTGACTCTAACGTGCATTGAATCCAGATAATATTAATCTGGTTTAACTTGCTCTTTATATCCATGAAGGCAAGCTAAACAGATGGAAATCTCTGTAGTCACTCTAGTCAATGCAAGTGCATCCACATGAGGATTGTATCAGTAGAGTTCTGATGGTGTGCTGCAGTATGTGCCTTCCAGTCAGTCACCTTGTCTCAAGGCCTTTCTAGGCAGCACAAACATACTCACACACTCTCCAGTGGAGGAAGTTTTTTCTTTTGTAGAACTCTAATCAAATTTCCATGCATAGCTGCTAGAAATCCATATATCTCCCTATGTTCATGGCTTCATTTCAAACTACTTCCTTTTTAGCAGCAAAAAAAATCAATAAAAGATGTCTGTATGATATGATTACATGTAATAATGACATATAATTACTGAATGACCCAGTTCCCATTGAGGCTGCACAGCCTTAATAATGTAAGTGGAGTGTCCATAGAGTTAGGGCACAGTTGATCTTAAGGTGTCTTCCAACCCAAACCATTCTGTGATTTCTAGGGCAGTACAACTATTTCCTCTGGCCTTGGCCACATGCTGAGGTTTGCCTTCTGGATCTGCTCCTGTATATTGTCCAGCTGAGAAACTTTCTGCTGGTTCAACCTAATTCCTTTCTCAGTGCATTGGAAAGCCTCTGTTATTGTCCAGTTTGACCTCAAAGTTGTTTGTTCAGACAGCGCCATCCTTTTCCTCCTTCCAGAAAATTTT
The DNA here is from genome assembly GCF_000695815.1 of Acanthisitta chloris. NCBI lineage: Eukaryota > Metazoa > Chordata > Aves > Passeriformes > Acanthisittidae > Acanthisitta > Acanthisitta chloris. Next base: position 2,901 of record NW_008692514.1, read on the forward strand.
GTGCTGGATGAAGGACCTCCAGTTTCATCACAGGCTCTAATTTGAGTTTCTACTGGGGGTTTTTTTGTTGCTGTTTAGGGTTTGGTTTTTCTTTTCCTGGCTGCTCAAATAGACTCCAAGCCTTCCTGCAATTCAGTGGTCTGAGAATCCAGGCCACTGTTTCTGTCAGAACTGCTTCCTCCTCCACCTTCACTGAGCTGATCACAGCTCTTCTTCCTTCCTGGGCAGACCTCTGTGTTTCTCAGGCCATGACTGCAGATGCAGTACCTCCCTCCTGCTCTGCACCCTGTCTGCAACTCCTGTCATGGCTTTCCTCCCTGAATTGCAGACAACAGTCATGGTCTGAGGTTCAGTCATACAATGCCTACCAGAAATCTTTTTTGCTGCCTGCAGTTCATGAGACTGTATTGCCCATGATTCCATGGCCCTCCAGGTCACTGGGATCCTGAGCTGTCTGGGAGGCAGGAGCCATTTGGCTCACTGGAGCAGCAGAGCAGGACCCAGCAAGCAGTACCCATCCCACCACCCCAGCCCCAGTTGTCAGGGACCTTCTTGGGAATGGGACTGGGCCAGGATATTGGTCCACAGCTGGGCTGTCACTGTGACCGTAAGTGGAGGCTTTGTAGACCAGTGGGACCACCCCCATCCTGTATCCTCCACCATGGCAGAACGTCTTCAGCAACCTTAACACCCTTCCTGGATCCCTAAAGTAACAGCAGCTGATGCCACTGCAGGTGGGGCCACATCCAGGCTTGTCCCCTGCTGGTCCTGGCTCGCTGGCCTGGAGCAAGGGCCAACTGCCCAGGATGGGCAGAGCCTGCTGCCAGCCTGGCTCTACTCTGCCAGTGCTGTGACACCCAAAGCCCCACTTGCCCTCCTGCCTGTGGCTCCCCAGCTGCTTGCAAGGCCCAAGTCTTTCACTTCATAGACTCCCCCAACTCCACAGCTGTGACAGCCCATCCTGGCACATCCATTGTCCAGCTACAGGAAACATCCTGAGCATATGGCATGGAAGAAGTACTGGAGGGACTGCCTACTCCCAAACCCACAGCTTTTGGGTGCTTTGTCAGACCCCAACATGCTGCTCCTCAGGGTCATGCACTCCACCCCATGACAGCTTCAAGTATTCCCAGCAGTCCTCCTTTTGGGAGTGCTCATGGGAGAGCCTTGCAAGCCGCTGCCTCTGTCAGCACAGCAGCAGTGTCCTGTTGCAGCATCTCTGCTGCACTGGGACAGCTGCTGGCTGTTACAGATGAACGTTCACATTTTTCACCTCCCCACATTTCCAAGGGAAGGAACAACCTTACCTCTTGCAATTCATCTATTGACTGCTGCATGATAAAAGCCAATTCCTGGAGGAGTACACTCCACATGCCTATCCATGCTGAGATTCCATTAATAATTACTCAGTGTGTCAGTCAGGTTTGTGGGTGGTTTGTATTTTTCTTTTTGCCTACAGGATGTTTCCATGTCTTTCTTATTTCTCTCTGGTTTAAATGTGATAGTGCACACAGGCTGTGCTGTGAACAAGTGAAACTGCATGTTCAAACTTCTATAGAAACCACTGACAGGCTCTATATTTTGTGATTTGAAGGTATTCATAATTTAGCAGGAAGCTTTCAAAGTGCATACATATGTACATGTATTCTCCATTTTCTTTAATATTTCGCCTGCTTTTCAGAGAAAGTAGCTGCTCATCACACACTTCAGCCATTATAATTTTTAAAGAACTGGAAACCTGAAATTATTTGCATTATCTTTTTTTTTCCTACTTGCCCATTTTTCAAGTTACATTCCAAGGAGTCTGTTTTCAATTCCTTTTTCTATTCTTTAAAGATTCATGTACATCTCTTCTGCTCCTGCTGTTTATCCGTATCCCCTTATTGATGCCTGGAATTCAAATCTCTATCTCTCTGGATAGTCCAAAATCACTGTAAAATAGGTTTGACCTGTGTTCTTTAGTCACATTGAAGGCGTTTGACCTATTTTTATAGATGTAGATAACTGCACAGTGCTGTCAATTCTAGCAACCCTTTTGCTGTACCATGAGCAAGTTCAGTACATGGAGTGAATGGAAGGGTGAGGATGGTGATATAGGTCGAAAAACCTCTGCAGCTTCCTGTATTCTGGTTCTCAGTGTGACTCAGAGCAGCTGACAGATTCTGGGATTGCCCAGGACACTTTGGTCAGTTAAACATCCCATGGCTGAGCCTCAGCTACCTCTGTGCTTGCCATCGCCTCAAGGCACTTGCTACTAACCTGCAGGGTGAGGGGGGAATAGCAGGGCTTTGTCAGACCACACTGACACCACGGGAATGTCCTGTGGGCTGTGAGGCTGGTGGCTGTACACCCCAGCTCCAGAGGCCAGCTGGTTTCCAGGAGATGTAATCCTCATGCCATGATAGTTTCCGTGTCAGGACTCCTGTTTCAGTATGCCAGCCAGGAAGAGTTGCTCAGGAAAGAAGTTTCCCCATGTTCAGCCCTCACTGTCTCACCTCCTGGTAAGTCTGGTGCTCATCATGCTGAGCCTAACCAGCTGAGCTGGGCAACCACCCCAGGGAAAGGGACTAGAAAGAAAACAGAAGAGATTTCGTTTTGTGGCCAGGGACACTCACTTGTCTCTACAGTGCCTACAGAACACTGGACCATCTTTTTTTTTGTTCCTAAGAAAGGCAAACAAACACAACACACCAAGAAAAACTTTGCTGTTGCTATTATAATCAGCAAGATAAAAAGAACAATTCACAGTGGCCTTACAGCACAGGCCTACTGTAAGAATTGCTGATCTAGGGCTACTTTTCAGCCAAGTTATTTAAGGAGTCTCTTCATGCTGCCAGCACTTTGTGCAGTGGTTCTGGGCAGCAGAATAGCACATCCTAATAGCCTGTGGGTACCTTTATTTTTCATTTTGGCCAAACACAAACCTTGGTTGAAGAGAGCAGCATTTCTCCCAGCTGAAGGACTCTCCCCTTTAGGGGCAGAGGTGCAGCACAGAACCTGTAACCTTAAATGGGCTTTCTGGTCTGGCTGTTGTCACTTGGGCTGTGTCTGGCATCCCTCTGTGGCATGTCCTCCATCCCCTGGCTTGAGGGCAGCTGGGAGTCCCAGCTGGTAGCACCAGCTACCAGCAAGAGGCAGGAGGTCTATGTAAGCACAGTTCTCTTAGGAAACTGCCCTAAGCATTAAGGTAAGAGAAGTCTAGTCTTATAAAACCAGATACAGCTCCCCAGTGCTAGGGAATATTTATGTCACTTGTCTCAAAAAGAAAACAAAACAAAAAAAGAGAAGGAGAGAAGGAAAGACCTCAGTGTGAACCCTCAGCTGCAACACAGCATGTGTAATGTCCCCAAGACTCCAGTGTCCCACCCTTCGGGCTGGGATGGACTCTTACAAACTGTGGGAGTCATCACAGATCTTCCAGGGGAAGCAGCTATGGTTTTAATCCTGACATTAACCACTCAAATCTGTAATTAGGCAGAGTGCTTTTTTGGAGCTGACTCTATATCTGTAGTAAGGCTGCTCAAAGTGTGCAGTTACTCAGACCCAACCACCCCACAGGCTCCAAGTGGAGGATGGCCATGGCAAACTCCTCACAGCCATATTCCTGCTCCACAGCACAGGCAGGTGGGGAATGCAAGCACCCAGAATGCAGCCTCGAGTGCTCCCAAGGATCAGGGACATTGCTGGCACCATGCCCTGGGTCCTGGTGGCAGCTCCCACGCCACTATGAGTTTGATGTGCTTTTTCATTGCATTACTGAGTATCATGTGCTCTGTGTTGTCCTGCTGGTGCTGGCTCTGCAAGACACCTTATTGTGCTCTAAGTCCACCTACAGCCTTGAGAGGAGCAAGGAAAATGCCATTTGACAGATATTTTTCACTCGAGTCCTTTCCAGTTTCTTGGATCCTCTCTCTGTTTTCACTCACATATGCTGAAGTAATTTGCAGTCATGTCTAGGTTTTGCATTGCCACTAAGTCCATTAGTTCATGGATTTCTTCTCCCATGGAGTTCCTGCAGCTGCTGATGTCTTGCCAGTTAATTTCTCATGTATTTCCTTTCAAATCTGAATTGAATTAGCAAGCATACATAATGAGACACAGTAGGAAGAAAAAGGCAGATAAAAGCTGACACAGACCAGATGCCTCTTTCAGACGCTGCCACACCAATAGAGAGTGTGGGTAAGTGTCAGGTGAATGAGAGAAAACAGGACATAGACAAACAACTTGCAAGGATTTGATCATCAGCTGCTACATAGGGGGGTTGAAAATTCCCTGCCCTCAGGGCATCAACGTTTCTCTGAGCTTCCCAAGTATTGTGGAGTTCAAGGAAGACATTGAGAAGGGGCTCATTTGCATTAGAAAAATGTTGAACACTGTGGGAACTAATGGTTGAAAGCAGACCAGCAGAAAACACCATCCTAAAGGAGTGCAGCACATGAGCAACAACAAAAAAAGCAACCAACCCCCCACACACAATCAGCCTCCCTTCACCTCATCAGTAGGATACCCTGCCCATCCTTGAGACTGCTCATTCTCAGTTACATGCACCTTCATTACTTAGTACCTACCAGCACTGCAGCACACCCATATGCACACAGAGCATTCAGTGCCCTGGAGACATTAGCTCTCCCCATCAGCAGCACCACAAGCTCATAACTATATCCTCCATCCTCTGCTTTACTTTCCTATATAAAGTCAAATGGAGGTCAAAGCCCTTATATTGAAGGCAGCCAGTGGCAGGGACTCAGGAGCTGCACAGAGTAATGCAAGGCTGTGGGAAGGAGCCTGTGAGTGGGAGGTGGGATCCACAGCTTGGGGAGGAGTGTGCCAGAAGCAAGAATACAAGATGCACTACTCCAGAGCAGGAAGGCAACCCATAGCTCATCCTGAGAGCACAGCTACATCCTATCACTGATCCCAGGCCAATGCCCTACACCTGCCAATTTGGCTTTCTGATTTAACCTGCAACAACACAGCTGGTCTTACAGCCTGCTCAAGTAAGCAACATCATGACCCTCAGCACCTTTAGTGCACAGTCCCTCATTCTTTATAGACCTTATTATGGGAAGGAACATGCCTGCACAACTCATGTGCAGGGTACAAATGTAGTTCTTTCAATCCTTCTCATCCTCCTTCTTGCTTCTGAGGCTCAAGGTCCAGCATACACTTAAAATATATGCAAAAAAAATAAATGCATGTATTTTTCTCCCAGGTGCCATTTCCCTTGAGCTGTGTACTGCAGCAAGAACTTGGATGGGCACAGCTCCCTTAGCAATGCCCTTTGACTGCCCAGAGGGAAATCTGGGAAAGCTGAAGTCAAGCAACTGGTAGCAGCCACCCCTCTGCCCACCTGCTGCCTGCAAACCAAACCTCTATCCTGCACTGCCAGGTCACCAGCCTGTCTGGACCTCTCAGATACCCTCAACTGTGTTTTTAAATTATTACAGAAGGACTTGGAGAGTAAATGTCAAGAGGAACATACCACCCACACCTTCTCTGCATCTTCCTCTTCCTAGCCTTGTTCAAAAGCACTGTGAAATGGTTTGTAGGCTTCTGTGAATGTAGATGTTCATCAAAACCATCTTATTCCCAAAGCAGAGTTTCAGCTTGCTTCAGGGCTTCCTCAGAGAAATTCCCACAGTGAATGGCTCCACTGGCAGCAGCTCAGCTGAGTGCAGTGGAAGAGGATTTGCACTTTTTAAAGACCTCTTCCTTTATTTATTTCTTTAAATCTTCATTAAAGTGATGTGGAGATGTCTTAGAAAAACTGGGGGTATTGGCTTTTAATGACAAGAAATAAGTCATTAAATATTTGTTCACAGACTTTTAGCTTGTGTGTGTATTTTTCAACTCTAAATTTCTAGTCTCCCTTGATGGTCTCCCAGGGTGAGCAGAGCCTACAGTTAAAGGCTTGCTGAAGAAGTGAAAACACAAAATTTTTAACATAAGTGGTTTTATCACTTCTGTTTGCCAGATATTTTATTAAGTGTTAGGAAAATACACAAATTAAACCTCCCACTGGTTTTATTATAAATAGATCAGGCACTTGAAGCCCTCCAGTTGTTTGTAATTTGTTTCACAAGAAATAATCTGCCTTTCAATTCCGATGTTCTTCTGCATAGTAACAGAGGAGAAAGGTACAACCTTTGAGTCTTGATTTGTAGTTTGTTTTTTAGATCACCTTCTTCCTTCTACACAAGTCACTTGTGGCAGCTGAGAGAGATTTCTCCCTCTCTGTGCATGAAGGAGGAGAGTTGCATGACATGTCTTCAGTAGCTTTTTGGCCAACCCCTCCTCCAGCAGCCACCTGTGTCCCTGGTCCCTCTACGCATCATTTCATCCCTGTGCTATTCCTGGCCTCATCTGAGCTGAGATTCCTACAAACACTGTGTCCCATAGGCTTTGCAGGAGGCTTTTCTTTCCAGCTCAACAGCAGAGGAAAGATGATGTTTTCAATCCCCTTTGACTGCAGATTCTCTCATAGTCCCCCAGGGAGGTAAACAGTAGAGACTGTTTATTAACAGAGGATCCAAATGTGAAGGAGCTGCAGAAAGGAAGCTGGAATGAGGCATTCACCAAATGAGCCATGATAATCCTGCCTTAAAAACTGGGTTTGCAGAAAATAGTAGCCAAAAGCAGCAAAAAGAACCACGTAGTCAAGCTCTTAGAATCAGTTACAGCAGTACAGTATTTCCTCATTTTATCTTTTAGTTGCTCATTTTTATGTTATCAGCCCATGAATTCAGCACTCCTATTAAGGTAATGTGATATTGGGCTGCTTTCATGGCATAGTGTTTTGGGTACTCTGATTTGGTCAGGATTAAAGCTTCTGCTTATGTACCCTGCTTGTGTGAGAATTTCCTGGCTAGCTAAGGTACTTCCTTTGCTTTTTAACAACAGTAAAACCTCCCTTTCCCCACTCTCTGGGGACCAGTACTGAACCAGTACTGGACCAGTGACTGGACCTCGACCAGTCAAAGAGGTAGGAAGGTTAGTGTGCCCTGGGAGGGTCCCAGCAGGTTCCTGCTCTGCACCCCTCTGGCTTTGCCTGTGAATGTGCCCGAGCCCAGAGGTGGGTGGCAGAAGACACTGGGCATTGAAGAAGCCAGAAATAAAGTTAGGCAGAGGAAGTTCAAAAATAGACAAGCTTTTCCTGTAAGTCTGAGTTATTTATTTAATTCGTTGTTTTTGGTTTTGGTGCTTTTTTTTCCCCCCCTCAATGGTCAGGAAACAAGGAAAGGGAGAAGCTTTGGGAAACAGGCAAGGGAACAAAAAAGTCTGTCAAAGCAAATGGAAGGGAAAAAGAGAAGGATTTAGGAGGAAAATATCAGGGATAAGAGCTTCTCGTATTGCCATTTGCAGCTGTGTCCCTGCAGCACACCCCAGGGCTGGGGTTGCTGTGATCCTGGCAGCTGGACAGGGACACCCTAAGGGATGGGACCTGAGCTCCCTACCCCCAGAAAACCACATAGCCCTGATGCCTTGGAATCCATTCAATATCCTGCTCTGCTTTCCCTGGCCCCACCAGTTGCTTCCCTCCCACCCCACGGGACCCAGCCACAACCCCACATCTCCACGGGGCAGTGAAGAGCTGGACACAAAGAGGATGTCAACTGCAGAAGCTGAGTGAAGAGAAAGCAAGTCCAAAAGCAAGCAAATCAAACTGGTGTGCTCCTGATGAAGGTGTGCATCTGTGCTGCCAATGGTTACTGAGGTGCTCTGGCACTTACTGGCTTTATTTGGCCTCCACCAGCCCCTTTTGCAGCCCTTCAGGAACTTCAGTCAGTTGCAAACCCCCTGGAGGGACATGGCACATCAGAATAATTACTATCCCATGTATATGCAACTGTCAGTTGGATCAAATCAGCATCAGTTCCACCTGGAAAATGGAAAACCCCCGTACCAACATTGCTGGCTGCATACACCCCTGCATTACTCACATGAAGCTGTCAGAAAGATTTTCAGGGAAGTCTGTTGAGATGCAGAGCTATAACAGACTATTTTATCAGTGAACTTCACCTGAGGATCTCGGGATATTTTATATCACCTCTTGTCAGCTTGATGAACTCCTTCAAATGCTCCCCCCATGCCAAAGGTGGAGATGGCAGTGAGTCACAGGGTGGCTCTTTGCAGGGCAGCAAGTGAGATGCTGGCTAGCAGGCTCTGACTTCCATGCATAGCTCAGGCCCTGGCAGGGGCTGTTCTGGGGAGCCCTCCTGGCATGGGTATCAGCTCCTGTCCTGGGGCAATGGCCATCATCATGCTCAGTGTGTGTTTAGTGAGTTAATTA